>NC_053028.1:74040268-74263148 GCF_003073215.2 Triticum urartu | reverse complement strand
CATATCTAGCCAAAGAACAATGTATAAACAAGTAGTCCACCATTTCCTTTCTACAAAATTTACATTTACTGCTCCCTACCCAACCTTTTTTTAACAAGTAGCTTTAGTAAGAATTCTATTCCTAAACATCAACCACAAAAGGACTTCAATCTTCAAAGGTACTTCTATAAACCATAGTCTCCCAAATGGACATTTCACTTGCAGAGCTTTTAACATCAAATGCATAGAATTACCAAAGAATTTACCAGAATTATTTAAAGTCCAAACACATTTATCATTTATCATTTTCCTCATTTAACATCACTCTAACACACAAGTCTTGCAGTTGCTGCCATGATTAAGCTAATTCACCCCTAATGTTTATCCTAAAATGAATATTATTCCATCTCTCCTCTAAGATGTTAGCTACTGTTGTATTAAAACTAACATTAAAATTATACAATCTAGGGAATTTGTTACACAGAGCATAATCCCCCAACCATTTATCCTTCGAGAACCTTATGTTCTTACCATTCCCCCATTTTTTTCAAACTGAATTTGTAAAATAACTATTCATACAACAAGAATTCCATGCATAAAAATGTCCTGGTTTGCTTTTAACATTAACAAGGAAATTACCACAATTATTGTTCTTAATATCTTCCTATCCTTAACCTCCTCCTTTTCTAGTATCCACAACCATTTGCTTAATACACATACATTCATAATCCCAAGACCCACTAGCCCCAAACCTCCTTGATCAACATGTTGACATACTTCCTCCCATTTAACTAAAGTATATTTATGAGAATCGTCACTATCTTGCCACAATAATATCTTCATTAAAATATTGCACTATGTAAAATAGCAATATGGAACATTGACATCATGTAATAAGGAAGATAAACATGATCTAAGAAAACACAAGTTAGCACCATAGGACATGAACCTCCCCTCCCAATTTACTGACTTCTTATCCATCTTATCTTCGGCTTTCTTACCACTCATATTCCTAATCTTAACATTATGCATTGGTGACGTAAGTAAGACATAGGTAGTACCCTAGAAACACAAATGAAAATATCCCTTGTACGTAACTTGCTAGTGCAACTAAATCAGAGTCGTCGATCAGTAACACAAAAAACGAGACGGACTCCTACTACTGCATGTCCTTTCCTCTTTGTAAATACCACCCGCGAAAACCATCTTCCAAGAATCAAACGAAGTCAGATTCACACTTCCTAGCTGAATCAAATAGGTCGGTCAGGTGGTCACACTGATGTCAAAGCCACTGAAGTTGTGTGTTTTGGTAGCGTGTGGGGTAATTTTTGACATGGAACCACGTCAACCCGGCCTCGAGGAATCTTGCACTACCATTGGAGTTGGAGATGATTTGCCAATGTCGGTCATGACGCATAGGTGCTAAAACCGATCTAGGAACCATGTGATGGCGAAGAATGTACTTTATGCTTGTTAGGAGGCCATGACATATGCATGGAAGGAGATGACATGCAGACAAAACTTCCATGGGAGGTGCATGCAGAGGTGGCTCCAGATGAAGGGAAGTTTCCATGTGTGTCGGTGCCAACTTATGGTACAACCTATTGTTGCAAAACAAGATGCTCGCTTTCCTAGTCCCTTCGTCTTGATAAAAACTGAGTTAATGGAGATGAATCTCAAGACATATCCAGGTCCAGATGAATATTTTAGGCGGTACATGCAAGAGATGTCTGGAGGCGTTTGGAGCCAATGTTGGCATACACAAGGTTCGGGATTTGTTTTGACAGAATGGGTAAGTAACTCAAGTTGGATTTTGTTCGTGCCTGAACTTGATGTAGGCGATAGCGAAGTAGTAGTGAGATGGTGCATAGTTGAGGTGGATGCAGGGGGGAAAGGGACATATATTAGCTACGAGCATTCAAGAGGAAGATGAGATGATGGGGTGTGAAGGTTTCGTTAGTATTCTTAGAGCGCCCATCACATCATAGTCATAGTCCTTTTTCGGTGGGCCAGTAAAGACAATTTGGGTGAAACCAACAAAAACTATGCAACTTGGACACTTGGTACAACATTTCAATCACTGATGCAACAATGTCTTCTCTAGCAGGTTCTCCTTAATATTCACTAGATCATCGATGACGCGCGTTGCTGCGTCCGTCTGTTTTGATGTAAATACATATACATTAAAGTTAAGTTGCATATTGGTTAGTGATCGAAGAGGGAATTTTCAGAAGAAAATGGAAATATATAAAACTTCAAAATTTTCAAATTACATTGCCTCGATATAGAGTGGGTTGCATTGCTGCCATCCACAGGAGAGTCAAATCTTGTGTTGGATATAGCCTGATAGCCATGAACAATGCAATCATACATTAGGTAAATATAAATTTGACAGAAAACAACAATATTTAAGGGGGATACCAATTACCAAAGCAGTTTACATAATTGCATACAGGGTAATGACAGACAGAAGGTAAGTAAGAAATAAAAATTATGTATGCATATCAATATAACAATCATTCATTCAAAATATTAAATTTACAAACCATGGTACAATTTCAGGACATATTTTTAAAATGCCAGATGACCGGTAATTCTCATTAATTGCAATAGGCGTAGCCTTCCGCAACAACAACAACAACAACAACAAAGCCTTTGGCTTCAGCAATATCTTCAATTCATGCAAAAGGAGAAAGGTCAAAGGTAACCTTAAGTCACAGAAAAAGCTTAAAATCTAAAAGGCATCAGGTTAATCAGCACAAAACACGATATAATTAGCACTTACCTAGCAGCTTCTAAACTTCTCAGACGCCAAAAAATTTAAGCCAAACCAAATACATGAGCTTCCAAAGCCTACTCCCTCTCCATTATTCTGCAATAGTGACTTGAAACAAATCTGTAGCAAAATGGGGAACACCAAAAATTGATTAGGAAGATAAAAGATTCCTTCTCAAAACAACACAATAACACAATGTTTCTTATTTTCGTAATTGACTAATATGTTTGGTTGCTGCCGTAGAAAAACAGGTGTTCGCATCAATAAAATTTCTGGGGGAATTTCGTAAGGCCATTTAGTAAAGTAAAAGTAAAATGTATAAAGTAAACAGTAAACACCCCCCCCCCCCCCCTTAGCATGTTCTAATATATAAGCATATCTATGCCAAGAAACATTCAAGTTGGCCAAAACAAACTTAGAAATGATTGAATCCAAGACTCGAAAAATTCTCATTGTGTACTTTCTAATGTAGACGTCCAAGAAACTTGCTTCGACAAATCCGTCACAGGTACATTTTAATTAGAAATTAAATTGAACAGTGACAAGCACAAAAACTCGTCTCCCATCCGAAGGTCACCAGTAATTCTTAACTAAGTATCTCAGTTTCACAGCAAGGTAAGAACTGAGGTTTATATTCCCTTTAAGAAGTGAGAATTACCAATCTCGTATTCTTCCTGAGATCGCTCGATCACGAAAATTCATGTAGAAGCCATGTTACATTATTTAGCTCATAATAAAAGTTTTTAAATATGAGAAGGGCATGGTTTGATTAAGAAGAGGTTCAGATGTTACATTTATAAGGCTCCTAAGTTTAAACACCATCCAAGCTTGCTGCTAGAATAATCGCAAAAAAAAACTCGCTGCTGGAATAACCATGCTTTAAAGGAGCATTATTGTCAATCCGTGTTGCAATTTACATAAAATGGGGAATGCGGGGAACAAAGCAATGGGAAAAAGGCGCACCGGGATAAAAGGAGAATGGTACCTTTTGACAACACTAACACTCGATGGGTGGCTACATTTTTCTGTTGCACATTTTCCTGTTCTTTTGTAAATAACTATGGCGCAATAAACAGTTCCATGGTATGAAGACATATAATATATCTAAGCAACAGATAAATGCTAAAACATGGAAACATGAAGTATGGTAGTCAAAGCGAAATTATCACCTTTCCCGGAGCCATCAGATTGTCAATTAAATAAAATGACCAAATCAGAATAAACCAATTTTCAAGAATGAACACCATCTGCAGGCACACGTAATGAATTCGGTTGCATTTTCTATACACCCAAGAGCCTGAATGGATCGACCACAAAGAAGATGAGTAGCACCTGCACAAAATTGGGAGAGGGAGGTTCAGGATAATGTTGATGGGTAGAAGGAGGATCAGGTAAGGAAATAATGCAAATAGAGCGCAACCTACCCAAGCACCATGGCTGTGCAAGATGGAGAGGAAGTATATATGCAGGCGCAGGTAATGGATTCGATGCAGGCTCAAAGGAAGCAACGCTTACCTCCACTTAGTAGTCGCCGTGGCCCGTGAGTGGCGCACATCGTCATCGATGATGAATGCCCCTGCAACTGACGATTGATTACCTTCTTCAATCATGGGGATCAGTTTTACTCGCCTTCGTCGCCGAAGAGTCCGCTGATGCTTCGCCTCCATCTGCATCGGCGTCCGGTTCGGGAGGCTCGAACCATCTTCACGCATGGTCTCACCCCGCGGCCGAGAAGGGCGTGTGAGCACGCCTCGCCTCTCACGCATCCTCCACTCCGCTCAACCGGTCTGATCCTCTAGCTGGATATGCCGACCGAGCTGACCATGCGTCGAGCAACGCCCGAGCCTATCCTCGCTCTGGATCGGGTGGATGGAGATGTTAGATGGGCTGGTTGGCCCACATCGGACAACGATTCACAGGAGGCTCCCAAAATTGTTATCGGAGCAGCAACCCACCACGATAGCGCTCGTTCGTAGCGATGGATGTTAGGCTACGCGGGGTTCATAGGAAATCAAACGACGGAAAACAGCCAAACCTAAAGATCCAACAGTCACAAAGGCTAATGGCCTGAGATGGCTGGGAAAGTGCACAGTTTTAATGTCTCTAATAAATGGCGCCATCAGTCGACTCAATTTTTTTTTCAAAGGGAGGGGGAGGGGAGATTTTTTAAAAAACAACCAGGGGGGGTTCACCACATGAATATTATTTCATTTCAAAAGAGATTGATCCAGTTTATAAATGAAAAAATCCCTTTTACGTAGTTTGCTAGTGCAACTAAATCATAGTTGTCGATCGGTAACACAAAAGACGAGACGAGATCCTACTACTGCTACATGTTCTTTCCTCTGCATAAATACCACCCCCGAACACCCTCTCCCAAGAATCAAACAAATTCATATTCACACTTCCCAGCATAGTCAAATAGGCCAGTCAAGTGGTCAAACTGATGCCAAAGCCACTGAAATTGTGTGTTTTGATAGCGTCTGGGGTTATTTTTGACATGAAACCATGTCAACTCAGTCTAGAGGAATCTTCAACTACCACTGGAGATCATTTGACATTGTTAGACACGATGCTTAGGTGCTATAACCGGCCAAGGGACCATGTGATGACGAATAATGCTCTTTACTAGTGATTGGGGCGCTACCCTGTGGCGCCACTTGAAAGGAAGCTGTGCGCATGTTTCCATTTTAAAAAAATACATAAAGTTCTCGCCTTCGTCTAAAAAAACATCTCAAGAAAAATCCTCATCATCTGAAAAAGAGGTAAAAAAGAAAAATTACCACACCAGCCAACCAGCGAGTGCCACTTTGCATAACCCTCCATTTAAAAAGTACCAGAGGTCCTCATCTCCATCTAAAAATATATATTTAAAAAATAATCCATGCCTTCATCTAAAAGAAATTGCAAAAGATTTCTCATCGCGGCCAACTAGCTTGCGCCATGTGGCATAGCTAGTTGGCCGCCCTTCACGCGTAGCTTAATGGTTTTAATGCTTGTTCAGATGCCATGACATATGCATGGAAGGAGGTGATATGCGGACAAAATTTCCATGGGAGGTGCGTGCAGAGATGGCTCTAGATGAAGGAAAAGTTTCCATGTGTGTCGGTGCCAACATATGATACAACCTATTGTTGCAAAACAAGATGCTCACTTTCCTATTCCCTTCGTCTTGATAAAAATTGAGTTATTCGAGATGAATCTTGATACGTCTTCAACGTATCTATAATTTATAAAGTATTCATGCTGTTATTTTATCATTCTTGGACGTTTTACAATTATTTTATAGCAACTTTATATCATTTTTTGGGACTAACCTATTGGCCCAGTGCCATTGCTGTTTTTTGCTTGTTTTTTACATCGCAGAAAATCAATATTAAACGGAAACGGAGTCCAAACACCGTGAAATTTTTTATGGACCAGAAGCACTATAAAAAAATACACTTCCGTGATGATACGTGTTTGTCACAGTAGGTCGCGTTTTTTGTCATGCATGTACATTCATGACGATTTTATGACAGAATCAAGATAGTCATACTTGTGATGTCGTAGAAGTGTTCCATGACATTACCAAAATTATCATCACGGAAGTGTCCACTTCCATGACGATAAATCGCGCGTCACAGAAGTGCTTTCGTCAAGGGTGACCGACACGTGGCATCCACCGTAACGGAACGCCGTTAAGTTATCGGGTCGAGTTTTGGATCCGATAACCCGTTAACAGCCTCGACCAATGGGGATTTTCCACGTGTAAAATCATCATTGGCTGGTGGAAACACATGTCGGCTCACCGTTGGGACAGATGTCATTCGCTCATTGGACCGAAGGCGCCTATGATACGGCA
The DNA here is from genome assembly GCF_003073215.2 of Triticum urartu. Taxonomy (NCBI): domain Eukaryota; kingdom Viridiplantae; phylum Streptophyta; class Magnoliopsida; order Poales; family Poaceae; genus Triticum; species Triticum urartu. The sequence continues at coordinate 74,256,549 of NC_053028.1, read as the reverse complement.
ACACGTGGCACGGCCCAACAGAGGCCCATTCTTGTGAAAAGGCCGGCCCGTTTGACTTGGTCAAAAGGTGGCGGGCCGGCCCACGGAAAGCCTGTTAACGACCTGATCGCATATAGGCCATTTACAGCCCATTAACCCAGGGCCCGTTATGCCCTATCCGAATTAGGCCCAGTAGCGTCATCTGGGCCGTCCAATATGATTCAACCCGTTTTAACTTCCGGCCCATGTGTGGCCCATGACTTCTTTCGGCCCATATAAGGACCTTTGTAACTCTTGGCCCATTAACGGCCCGTGGTGAAACTAGCCCGTAATGAACAGTGTATCACTTTATACCCATTAACGGTCCGTTATTCCATTGGGCCATTTCCAGCCCAAGTTATCTTTCGGCCTTCTCAGGGCCCATTGATTCTTGGGCTCATTTGCAGCATTCGGTTACATATGGCTCGTTACTGTCATTTTCTGCTTGTGGGCCAAATTCAGCCCGTCGTTACAGTCGGTCCGTTTGCGGACCGTTAATACGTTGGGCCGTTTTCATGTCAAAAAACCCGTTGGGCTGTTTTCATAGAGTTATCAAATACGGCCTATTAACGGCCCGTTATGGTCCACGAATAGTACGGCCCATGATTGGCGAAATGATGATACGCCCCGTAGAAGGCCCATGGATCCTACGGCACATATGAGGCCCGTGGATAGTACGGCCCGTAGAAGGCCCATGGACCCTAAGGCCCGTAAAGAAGGCCGATGGATCCTACGGCCGGATGAAGGCCCATGGATCATACGGCCTGCAGGAGGCCCATGGTTACAACAGCCCTTGTGTTGCCATGATTATTTTGGCCTAGCTACCAAAAATAGGCTATTGTGGCCACTAGAAAAAAACAGAAAAAGAACTGCAGTGACTACAAGCAAACAACTAAACAAGACAATAAGCAAATAAATAAGCAAGCAATTAACGTTAGCCTATTACCGCTATTACACATATTACATCCACTAGGCATCAAAGTTCGCCACCAGTGCAAATAAACGCGGCAGTAAAACAATAGCATATCTGAAACAACTTCAGAAGAGCTCAAGAAACGTTATCCTGGGTATCCACCATGCTGGCAATAAGCTTAGCAAGCTGATTAGCTTTGTCCCGTTTGGCGCTAAAATCCTCCAACGCTTGTTGTTGCACCAGAAAGTATGCATCTGAATGCTCCAGGGACTTGTGCAGTCCTTCCACTTCTTGTCGCAGCACAGCTGATCGATGTCTTTCAGCTTGTAGTTGAGACTCAAGAAACCGAACTGATTCAGACAGTGAGTTTGAATAGCTTGTGCAAGCAGTAGTGGCCAGTAACTCGAACACTAAACCAAGACAGGACTTTGGGGTTGTCTCGCTGTCTTCAAGATAGTCTTCCTTAGCTGTTTTATCAGCTTTGTTGGAGACCAACAAGGATGTGTCACTATCCTGAACCTTATCTGCATTAGTTCCTTTACCATTGTCAGCATTCTAAAAGAAGAAACAAGCAGACACATAACAAGTTTAGCATGTACTAGTATATGAAACTCATTTCGGTGAACCCATTCATTAGTAAGGTGGACAGGATTAAACTACCAAGTCTTCTATTGCCAAGTACTAGTACATAATAAAAGCATCAAATGAACATATATCTATGTCCTATGGTCACTGCATTGTCTTGCCAAATCAAAATAGAGACACGGTTCAAATCATATCAGTTTAAGACAAAGCAGCAGTGAAAGAATACAAAGTGTGGGAAACTACACGGCACAACAAGATTTCTGATGGGTACCACGGGTCTACATGTACAACAACACTATTGGCTCTGTTGTGATGCTAGTAATGTGCATGATATGAAAGTCAACTGTATACGCAATTGAAACTGAAATCAACAAAGCTATTGATAAGACCAAACCTGTTAAAGAAACATGCGTGAACATACCTGCTGTGCCATTGGAGTTTCGATTGGATCCTTCAATTTAAAAATAAGTTTGTATGAGTAAATACAGTGATACAAGAGCAAAGCAATCATAGTTAAAAAAAGGCGCGCCTAAGCGAGCGCTTAAGCGCGCCTAGGCTCTAGGCGTTGGCAAAACGCGTTGCGCATAACTACGCATAATCTGTGCATAACTGCGCATAAGCATGCACTTTGGTCAGTAAAGCGCAAGGCGGTGGCAAAACGCACAATTAACGCCTAGCGCTTTTTTGAACTATGATAGCAATGGAATCTTAAATTAGAACAGTTGTTCTTCAGGTTTAGTCACTTGTTCTACATGAATAGAGTACAGTAAGACGCAAGATTATAATACTTAAAAATAGAAAATGAGCTCATAGACCTTACCACATTCTTGGTTCGGACCAATACAGAACAAGGCGTTCCCAGTCATCGTCCAGTAAATGTGTCTCAGGAGAACGTAAGGGAATTTGATGAGTTTCTTTGCCGGTGAAGTACGTTTTCTTCAGGTAATTCCGATACTGCCACCAAGCATTCTTGAAGATAGCAGAGGTATTAGCACAAGTTACCTCATCCCGAGTTTCCAAATCGGTCCTTCTCTATAGAGAAAAATGGGAAAATTTGCTGTATTATAACCATCATGGAGGTAGGATGTATGGGACGAAGCAAAGTAATTGCCATGAATAACGTTACTTACACATAACTCCTGAACAAACACCTGCAACTGGCATTTTCCTTCATCTTCAGTATAATATTTCCAAGATGAGAAGATATGCACATACGATTTAACAACATCAAATGTGATATATGCTAAACTACGACTAGCTGGTTGTGCTTCCTCCACAGGAATAGGCGTACTAACTGGTGGAGTTGGGGTTCGCCGTGATAGTACTGGCCTTTTGGGCACTGGAGCTGCCTTACTAACTGCTCTTGTTTGGGAGCTCTGTGGTGGAGATGGTGCTGTGTCAACAGGAACTGGGTTACTATCGGCTGGGGTTGGGGTTAGATTGGGTGAAGCTGGTTCTCTGTCCATCGCAGTAGGGGTACAATTTGCGAGAGTTTGGGTTATGTGTGGTAGGGCTGGTTCTTGTGCATGTACAACTGGGGTGCTATCTCCACCAAGAGGTAGCACTATTTTATTTGAAGACCGTGTTTTTAGTCCGCTAGATACTGGCATCACCCGCTCCAATTCAAATGGCTGATAAATAGGAAACATAGTTGAATGTACAGACATTGTATGAGAGATAGATGCAATAGATAGTATGGAAAAAAGAGGGCATGAAATAGTTGACATGTATATTGTTTAACTAAAACGGATAGCATGACATAATTTCACATATATGATGTCTATCTAAACTGGATAGCATAGCATAACATAATTCAAAGATATGATGAATAACTAAACAGGATCGCATGACATAATTCACCTACATGTTATCTAAGTAATCATGATCGCATCATTTAATTCACATATGTGATTTATATGCTAAACAGAGGGCATTCGATATGATTTCTGAACTAAGAACATGGTGTTGAATATCGTGTATATGATGTCTAAACTATGCAATGCAAGACACCGTATGCATGATATGAGCAATATAACCGTGCCAAGTTAGAGCATACACCTCAGTGGGGGAATAGGACTGGTCATCTGTCTCTGAATCCATCTCTGAGGAGCTATCGGGACCCAACAAGAGATCTGCTTCGACAGGTAGCACTGTCTGCTCTGAAGGCCTTGTTTTCACTCCAGATTTTTTCATCTCCCACCCAAATGGCTGATTCACAGGAAGAGTAGTTTAATGTAAAAACATTGTCGACAAATGGAAATGTAATGAAGAAAATGATGGGCAAGATATCATTCAAATATATGATGCCTGGTTAAACAGGATGGCATTGCACATTTCACATATATTATGGCTGGCTAAAAGACATGAGAGTGCATAATTCCCATATATGATATAGAAACTAAACAGGTGGCATTACAGAACATGTCTAAACTAAGCAGATGACATATATGATGTTAAAAGTAGGCACTGCAAGGCAACATATGCATGATATGACTAACATCATCATGCCAAGGTAGAGCAAACACCTTGGGGGTAAATAGGAGTGGTCAGCAGCGTCTGAATCCGCCTTAAAACAGATATCTTCCTCTGGATTACAATCTGGAGAGGGGTGGGGAGGGTTTTCCATTGAACCCACCATGAAGCGATGTCTGCATGACATTGTATTGCCGCGCAAAACTCTTCTCTTTTTCTCTACATGTTCAGCATGACTGTGTACAATATCTGACATGCATACGAAAAAATATGGTGAGATTATGTAAGGAGAGCATGCAGAAATTTAGAGTGATGGTAACAACCAGTGGATCGACATTTTTCCGTTGAACCAAAATAGCCCTAATGGATTGACGTGAATGTATAGTAATAAGTGATGCAACAAGTGTACAACCTCTTTGCCGTAGCCGTGTCGACCTCAGCATCATTGGGTTGGTCGCTGAAGCAGTTGAGGCAGAGGTGGCTGTCGGAGGTGTGGAGAAAGATCTGAGGAATCTGTAGACGGCGTCCAGGGCACTGCTCTGTTGTGATGGATCGTTCTGTCGTTGGAGCAGCTCCGGTGAGCCGTAAGACGTCAAGGCTGAAGCAGCACAAGACAGACATCGTCAATCTCAAGTGAGATTCTAATAGCATCTCCAATAGATGATGTAAAATGGATGTAAAATTAACATCACCAAAAACCACCTGACTACAACAGATGAGGTAAAAACTATTGACTCTGAACTTAACTCTCGAAACTGAAATTTACTGTGAAATTTGAATGCTACTATCGAAACTGAACGCAATGATAGCAGAGAGACACTTGACATGTAGTTTAGGGAGGGTCTACAGTTCATCTTCAACCTGCACCCCCCTGAGCCGCCAGCCACCACCGGCCGAACCACCGGCCCCAGCGCCGCCTCGCCGCCCCGAAACAACTCGCCACCGCCGCCTCGGCCAGCCCTCTAGGCCCCCGCCCCACCCTGAACCCTAAGATAGATAGTGGGGTATCTCTCCGGCGAGCCCCCGTCCCCGCTGCGGGTGGTTCTTCCTTAACTCCGGTGAGCCCCCCCAACCCCTGAAAATTGACTGACCCAAAAGTCGATTCAGTCGACTGAAGTGTGGCTTAATCAGAGTAGAGCAGCAGCACGGGCGAGGGGGAGAGCAGCAGCAACTGGGCGAGCGAGCGATCGAGAGAGAGCCGAAGCAGCAGGAGCAGTGCGAGCGAGTGAGTGAGAGCCAGAGCAGCAGCAGCAAATCTGGCTGGTATGGACGCCGCCGCCGAAGGGGCCTCGCACTGGGGGAGAGCTGCCGTGGAGATGTCGCCCGCGGTGCCGGCTTCAAGGTAGCCGCTCCTTGGGGGTGCGGGATGGAGAACCATCGGCGCCGGGAGGTCGAATTAAGGAGAAGGTGCGATGCGATGATTGTACAACCTCTTTGGTGGCGCCGAGTAGGCCTCGACTTCGTCCGAGGAGTCGGTGAGGATGATGCGGTTCCGATGGAGCAGGTTAAGGCGGCGCTGTGGGAATGGAGCAGCCACGATAGACAAGGCGATCATCGGAGCAGCTCCTTGGAGGTGGAGGACGGGGCAGCTGAACCGGTGGGACGGCGAGATGGACGATGGATCCTCATCTGGGGAGGTGGACGAGGGACATCGAGCTGTTGCGGTGGACGATGTCGTCGGGGAAGAGGCTCCGGCTGGGTAGTGGTGACGTGGCGGACGGAGGAGGGTGGGGTTTCGCGGCTGGAGCGGAGAGGTTGTGGCGGCCTGGGATTTCGAATGGCGAAAAGGGGGCGATGGGAGGGGTTGAAGCATGACTTAGGGACGCGCTTGTCCAAAATGTAGGGTGTGTTACAAAAGTACCTCCCACCGATTTGATCTAGCGTCCCTTTCGGCTCAGGGTTAGAAGGGGGATTTCACGTGTCGGGATTTGGCAGCTGGAGGGAGTTTTCACACGTGTTGTAATTTCGGGATAGCAAGGCGCGGGTTGTGAAGGTGCCAGTTTTGGGAGCACGATATCTGAATTTTTGGGATATAACAAGACGCGGGTTGAATTTTAGGGACAAGCCTAACGCGTAGTAATATTGTACATGTACGTACCAAATCAATTCGCACTTCCCTCAACCAAAAAGAAAACGAAAAAAATAAAACTATTCACACCACACAAAGAGAGAGTCTTGCCCCGTTTTACTATACAAATGCTATTCAAAGCTACTCACTCCTTCCATCTATATAGGGCCTAATGCGTTTTTCGATGCTAACTTTGACCAAATATTAGAGCAATGATATATGACATGCAACTTACACAAAGCACACCGTTAAATTCGTCTGTGAAAGGTTCTTTCAATGATATAATTTTCACATTGTGCATGTCATGTACTATTAATCTTGTCAATAGTCAAAGGCGGTCTTAAAAATCTCATTACGCCCTATATAGATGGAAGGAGGGAGTATGAATCCATGTTATGTCCGATTAAATTTTTTGGCTTGCTGTATAATGCATGTAACCTACTCATACCAATATTTTAGTGCATTCCAAATATCTATACTATTGCTGCATTCCGAACTAAATTTGAATTCGTTTCTCTATTTCAATAAGAATCTACAATCATGATTATTGCCAACTTCAACCATCATAGTTTCCTTGCTATCCGCCAGATATAAATCGGACGGTCTATAATGCAGGATGGCAGGCACACCATCATCAACAACTCCATTTTTTATAAGAGTAGAGATAAAATATATTAAATGTAGTATAACATGTTCATAACTGCACCATGTGTATCACCGTTATATATATTCACACATGCGTCGGTTTGAAACACTATGATAAATTCTTCAAATATCCGAATTTGCTTTTGATAATGAAGTATATATGATCTCTATTCGTCTTTTACACCCACACAACCCTCTTATCTTTGTAGCTAGCGCTAACTTCCTCTTGTGCATGCACACGCCCGCATCCCTCTCACCCTCCCCCAGTATTCTCTAGCTCCATCGCGCAAATTTGTCTTTTCACTTTAGGTCATTCACCCACGGTGTGTGTAGGCCCCCCCAGCTCCTTCTTTACGGCACACATCGATCGATATGCCTCTCTAGCCAGGTGTGCCTAGCACAAACACAAGCTTCCCCTCTTCTCTTGTTACCGTCCATGCCTCACTCCCACCACTCTTTTCATCGTTCTCGTACTCGCACACTCCTCCCCCTCGATATAGTATGCCTCTCGTACCACCTCCTACATGCATCCCTCTCTCTCTCTATCCTTCTCCTCGTGCCTCATTTGCTTCTAACACACACATGCATGTATACCGATCGATCTCTCGACATATACCTAGATCGACTTTAACTACCCCCATCGATCGACGTACCTCACAAGTTATGTCTCTCCTTTCTCTAACAAAGGGCGATTGATCTTCCTATGTAGTTACGTCTGCTTACCACAGCCACATCGTCCCCCCTCATCATTTGTGCATGCCTCCTGACCCGTCTCTCACACGCACGTGCACAGACAACAAGCAGCCATGTCCTTTCTTATTGATATTGTGGGCGTGCCCTCCGTTTGTCTAGCAAGCCTATCCCACCATTTGTTAGAAGCAACTCCACTACCACCCCCTCCAACACTCTAGCTCTGTCTCTCTCCCAACCTTATTCCTCTCCTGCACATATGCATGGATGCCGATCGATCTCCCTTAATACATGAGGTAGATCGATCTCCTTAATACATGAGGTAGGCCTCTCTCCTCTACATATATGTTGGGGAACATAGTAATTTCAAAAAAATTCCTACGCACACACAAGATCATGGTGATGCATAGCAACGAGAGGGGAGAGTGTTGTTTACGTACCCTCGTAGACCGGAAGCGGAAGCGTTATGACAACGCGGTTGATGTAGTCGTACGTATTCATGGCCCGACCGATCAAGCACCGAAACTACGGCACCTCCGAGTTCTAGCACACGTTCAGCTCGATGACGATCCCCGGACTCCGATCCAGCAAAGTGTCGGGGAAGATTTCCGTCAGCACGACGGTGTGGTGACGATCTTGATGTTCTACTATCGCAGGGCTTCGCCTAAGCACCGCTACAATATTATCGAGGAGTATGGTGGAGGGGGGCACCGCACACGGCTAAGAAAACGATCACGAGGATCAACTTGTGTGTCTAGAGGTGCCCCCCTACCCCCCGTATATAAAGGAGCAAGGGGGGGTGCGGCCGGCCCTAGGAGGAGGCGCGCAGGAGGAGTCCTACTCCTACCAGGAGTAGGACTCCCCCCCTTTCCCTAGTTGGATTAGGACTTGGGGGGAAGGAGGAGAGGGGGGAAAGGAAAGGGGGGGCGCCGCCCCCCTTCCTTGTCCAATTCGGACTTGGGGAGGGGGAGGGGCGCGCGGCAGCCCCTAGGCCTCCTCTCCTCTTCCTCCACTAGGCCCATTAAGGCCCATTAGGTTACCGGGGGGTTCCGGTAACCTCCCGGTACTCTGGTAAAATGCTGATTTCACCCGGAACACTTACGATGTCCAAATATAGGCTTCCAATATATCAATCTTCATGTCTCAACCATTTCGAGACTCCTCGTCATGTCCGTGATCATATCTGGGACTCCGAACAAACTTCGGTACATCAAAATATGTAAACTCATAATGAAACTGTCATCTTAACGTTAAGCGTGCGGACCCTACGGGTTCGAGAACAATGTAGACATGACCGAGACACGTCTCCGGTCAATAACCAAAAGCGGAACCTGGATGCTCATATTGGCTCCTATATATTCTACGAAGATCTTTTATCGGCCAGACCGCATAACAACATACGTTGTTCCCTTTGTCATCGGTATGTTACTTGCCCGAGATTCGATCGTCGGTATCTTAATACCTAGTTCAATCTCGTTACCGGCAAGTCTCTTTACTCGTTCCGTAATACATCATCTCACAACTAACTCATTAGTTGCAATGCTTGCAAGGCTTATGTGATGTGCATTACCGAGAGGGCCCAGAGATACCTCTCCGACAATCGGAGTGACAAATCCTAATCTCGAAATACGCCAACCCAACATGTACCATTGGAGACACCTGTAGAGCTCCTTTATAATCACCCAGTTACGTTGTGACGTTTGGTAGCACACAAAGTGTTCCTCCGGCAAACGGGAGTTGCATAATCTCATAGTCATAGGAACATGTATAAGTCATGAAGAAAGCAATAGCAACATACTAAACGATCGGGTGCTAAGCTAATGGAATGGGTCATGTCAATCACATCATTCTCCTAATGATGTGATCCCATTAATCAAATGACAACACATGTCTATGGTTAGGAAACATAACCATCTTCGATTAACGAGCTAGTCAAGTAGAGGCATACTAGTGACGTTTAGTTTGTCCATGTATTCACACAAGTATTATGTTTCCGGTTAATACAATTCTAGCATGAATAATAAACATTTATCATGATATAAGGAAATAAATAATAACTTTATTATTGCCTCTAGGGCATATTTCCTTCAGTCTCCCACTTGCACTAGAGTCAATAATCTAGATTACACAGTAATGATTCTAACACCCATGAAGCTTTGATGCTGATCATGTTTTGCTCGTGGAAGAGGCTTAGTCAATGGGTCTGCTACATTCAGATCCGTATGTGTCTTGCAAATCTCTATGTCTCCCACCTGGACTAGATCCCGGATGGAATTGAAGCGTCTCTTGATGTTCTTGGTTCTGTTGTGAAATCTGGATTCCTTTGCCAAGGCAATTGCACCAGTATTGTCACAAAAGATTTTCATTGGAAACGATGAACTAGGTATGACACCTAGATCGGATATGAACTCCTTCATCCAGACTCCTTCGTTTGCTGCTTCCGAAGTAGCTATGTACTCCGCTTCACATGTAGATCCCGCCACAACGCTTTATTTAGAACTGCACCAACTGACAGCTCCACCGTTTAATGTAAACACGTATCCGGTTTGCGATTTAGAATCGTCCGGATCAGTGTCAAAGCTTTCATCAACGTAACCATTTACGATGAGCTCTTTGTCACCTCCATATACGAGAAACATATCCTTAGTCCTTTTCAGGTATTTCAGGATGTTCTTGACCGCTGTCCAGTGATCCACTCCTGGATTACTTTGGTACCTCCCTGATAGACTTATAGCAAGACATACATCAGTTGTGGTACACAGCATTGCATACATGATAGAGCCTATGGCTGAAGCATAGGGAACATCTTTCATTTTCTCTCTATCTTCTGCAGCGGTCGGGCATTGAGTCTTACTCAATTTCACACCTTGTAACACAGGCAAGAATCCTTTCTTTGCTTGATCCATTTTGAACTTCTTCAAAAATTTGTCAAGGTATGTGCTTTGTGAAAGTCCAATTAAGCATCTTGGTCTATCTCTATAGATCTTAATGCCCAATATGTAAGCAGCTTCACCGAGGTCTTTCATTAAAAAACTCTTATTCAAGTATCCCTTTATGCTATCCAGAAATCCTATATCATTTCCGATTAGTAATATGTCATCTACATATAATATCAGAAATGCTACAGAGCTCCCACTCACCTTTTTGTAAATACAGGCTTCTCCAAAAGTCTGTACAAAACCAAATGCTTTAATCACACTATCAAAGCGTTTATTCCAACTCCGAGAGGCTTGCACCAGTCCATAAATGGATCGCTGGAGCTTGCACACTTTGTTAGCTCCCTTTGGATCGACAAAACCTTCCGGCTGCATCATATACAACTCTTCTTCCAGAAATCCATTCAGGAATGCAGTTTTGACATCCATCTGCCAAATTTCATAATCATAAAATGCGGCAATTGCTAACATGATTCGGACAGACTTAAGCATCGCTACGGGTGAGAAGGTCTCATTGTAGTCAATCCCTTGAACTTGTCGAAAACCTTTTGCAACAAGTCGAGCTTTGTAGACAGTAACATTACCGTCAGCGCCAGTCTTCTTCTTGAAGATCCATTTATTCTCAATTGCTTGCTGATCTTTGGGCAAGTCAACCAAAGTCCACACTTTGTTCTCATACATGGATCCCATCTCAGATTTCATGGCTTCAAGCCATTTTGCGGAATCTGGGCTCACCATCGCTTCTCCATAGTTCGTAGGTTCATCATGATCTAGTAGCATGACTTCCAGAACAGGATTACCGTACCACTCTGGTGCGGATCTTACTCTGGTTGATCTACGAGGTTCAGTAGTATCTTGTTCTGAAGTTTCATGATCATCATCATTAGCTTCCTCACTAATTGGTGTAGGTGTCATAGAAACCGGTTTCTGTGATGTACTACTTTCCAATAAGGGAGCAGGTACAGTTACCTCATCAAGTTCTACTTTCCTCCCACTCACTTCTTTCGAGATAAACTCCTTCTCTAGAAAGTTTCCGAATTTAGCAAGAAAAGTCTTGCCTTCGGATCTGTGATAGAAGGTGTATCCAATAGTTTCCTTTGGATATCCTATGAAGACACATTTCTCCGATTTGGGTTCGAGCTTATCAGGTTGAAGCTTTTTCACATAAGCATCGCATCCCCAAACTTTCAGAAACGACAACTTTGGTTTCTTGCCAAACCACAGTTCATAAGGCGTCGTCTCAACGGATTTTGATGGTGCCCTATTTAACGTGAATGCGGCCGTCTCTGAAGCATAACCCCAAAATGATAGCGGTAAATCAGTAAGAGACATCATAGATCGTACCATATCTAGTAAAGTATGATTATGACGTTTAGACACACCATTACGCTGTGGTGTTCCGGGTGGCGTGAGTTGCGAAACTATTACGCATTGTTTCAAATGTACAGCAAACTCGTAACTCAAATATTCTCCTCCATGATCAGATCGTAGGAATTTTATTTTCTTGTTATGATGATTTTCAACTTCACTCTAAAATTCTTTGAACTTTTCAAATGTTTCAGACTTATGTTTCATTAAGTAGATATACCCATATCTACTTAAGTCATCTGTGAAGGTGAGAAAATAACGATATCCGCCATGAGCCTCAACATTCATCGGACCACATACATCTATATGTATGATTTCTAACAAATCTGTTGCTCTCTCCATAGTACCGGAGAACGGTGTTTTGGTCATCTTGCCCATAAGACATGGTTCGCAAGTACCAAGTGATTCATAATCAAGTGGTTCCAAAAGTCCATCAGTATGGAGTTTCTTCATGCGCTTTACACCAATATGACCTAAACGGCAGTGCCACAAATAAGTTGCACTATCATTATCAACTCTGCATCTTTTGGCTTCAACGTTATGAATATGTGTGTCACTACTATCGAGATTTAATAAGAATAGACCACTCTTCAAGGGTGCATGACCATAAAAGATATTACTCCTATAAATAGAACAACCATTATTCTCTGATTTAAATGAATAACCGTCTAGCATCAAACAAGATCCAGATATAATGTTCATGCTCAACGCTGGCACCGAATAACAATTATTTAGGTCTAATACTAATCCCGAAGGTAGATGTAGAGGTAGCGTGCCAACTGCGATCACATCGACTTTGGAACCATTTCCCACGCGCATCGTCACCTCGTCCTTAGCCAATCTTCGCTGAATCCATAGTCCCTGTTTGGAGTTGCAAATATTAGCAACAGAACCAGTATCAAATACCCAGGTGCTATTGCGAGCATTAGTAAGGTACACATCAATAACATGTATATCATATATACCTTTGTTCACCTTGCCATCCTTCTTATCCGCCAAATACTTGGGGAAGTTCCGCTTCCAGTGACCAATCTGCTTGAAGTAGAAGCACTCAGTTTCAGGCTTAGGTCCAGATTTGGGTTTCTTCTCCTGAGCAGCAACTTGCTTGCTGTTCTTTTTGAAGTTCCCCTTCTTCTTCCCTTTGCCCTTTTTCTTGAAACTAGTGGTCTGGTTGACCATCAACACTTGATGCTCCTTCTTGATTTCTACCTCCGCAGCTTTCAGCATTGCGAAGAGCTCAGGAATTGTCTTATTCATCCCTTGCATATTATAGTTCATCACGAAGCTCTTGTAGCTAGGTGGAAGTGATTGGAGAATTCTGTCAATGACGCAATCATCTGGAAGATTAACTCCCATTTGAATCAAGTGATTATTATACCCAGACATTTTGCGTATATGCTCACTGACAGAACTGTTCTCCTCCATCTTGCAGCTATAGAACTTATTGGATACTTCATATCTCTCATTCCGGGCATTTGCTTGAAATATTAACTTCAACTCCTGGAACATCTCATATGCTCCATGACGTTCAAAACGTCGTTGAAGTCCCGATTCTAAGCCGTAAAGCATGGCACACTGGACTATCGAGTAGTCATCAGCTTTGCTCTGCCAGACGTTCATAACATCTGGTGTTGCTCCAGCAGCAGGCCTAGCACCCAGCTGTGCTTCCAGGACGTAATTCTTCTCTGCATCAATGAGGATAATCCTCAAGTTACGGACCCAGTCCGTGTAATTGCTACCATCATCTTTCAACTTTGCTTTCTTTCAACTTTCTTTCTCAAGGAACGCATTAAAATTCAACGGAACAACAGCACGGGCCATCTATCTACAATCAAACATAAACAAGCAAGATACTATCAGGTACTAAGTTCATGATAAATTTAAGTTCAATTAATCATATTACTAAGAACTCCCACTTAGATAGACATCCCTCTAATCCTCTAAGTGATCACGTGATCCAAATCAACTAAACCATGTCCGATCATCACGTGAGATGGAGTAGTTTCATTGGTGAACATCACTATGTTGATCATATCTACTATATGATTCACGCTCGACCTTTCGGTCTCCGTGTTCGAGGCCATATCTGTATATGCTTGCTCGTCAAGTATAACCTGAGTATTCCGCGTGTGCAACTGTTTTGCACCCGTTGTATTTGAACGTAGAGCCTATCACACCCGATCATCACGTGGTGTCTCAGCACGAAGAACTTTCGCAACGGTGCATACTCAGAGAACACTTCTTGATAATTAGTGAGAGATCATCTTATAATGCTACCGTCAATCAAAGCAAGATAAGATGCATAAAAGATAAACATCACATGCAATCAATATAAGTGATATGATATGGCCATCATCATCTTGTGCTTGTGATCTCCATCTCCGAAGCACCGTCATGATCACCATCGTCACCGACGCGACACCTTGATCACCATCGTAGCATCGTTGTCGTCTCGCCAATCTTATGCTTCCACGACTATCGCTACCGCTTAGTGATAAAGTAAAGCATTACAGCGCAATTGCATTGCATACAATAAAGCGACAACCATATGGCTCCTGCCAGTTGCCGATAACTCGGTTACAAAACATGATCATCTCATACAATAAAATTTAGCATCATGTCTTGACCATATCACATCACAACATGCCCTGCAAAAACAAGTTAGTTGTTGCAAGTTTTACGTGGCTGCTACGGGCTTAAGCAAGAACCAATCTTACCTACGCATCAAAACCACAACGATAGTTTGTCAAGTTGGTGCTGTTTTAACCTTCGCAAGGACCGGGCGTAGCCACACTTGGTTCAACTAAAGTTGGAGAAACTGACACCCGCCAGCCACCTGTGTGCAAAGCACGTCGGTAGAACCAGTCTCGCGTAAGCGTACGCGTAATGTCGGTCCGCGTCTTCATCCAACAATACCGCCGAACCAAAGTATGACATGCTGGTAAGCAGTATGACTTATATCGCCCACAACTCACTTGTGTTCTACTCGTGCATATAACATCAACACATAAAACCTAGGCTCGATGCCACTGTTGGGGAACGTAGTAATTTCAAAAAAATCCTACGCACACGCAAGATCATGGTGATGCATAGCAACGAGAGGGGAGAGTGTTGTCTACGTACCCTCGTAGACCGGAAGCGGAAGCGTTATGCACAACGCGGTTGATGTAGTCGTACGTCTTCACGGCCCGACCGATCAAGCACCGAAACTACGGCACCTCCGAGTTCTAGCACACGTTCAGCTCGATGACGATCCCCGGACTCCGATCCAGCAAAGTGTCGGGGAAGAGTTCCGTCAGCACGACGGCGTGGTGACGATCTTGATGTTCTACCGTCGCAGGGCTTCGCCTAAGCACCACTACAATATTATCGAGGACTATGGTGGAAGGGGGCACCGCACACGGCTAAGAGAACGATCTTGGGGATCAACTTGTGTCTAGGGGTGCCCCCTGCCCCCGTATATAAAGGAGCAAGGGGGGGGTGCGGCCGGCCCTAGGAGGAGGCGCGCAGGAGGAGTCCTACTCCTATCGGGAGTAGGACTCCCCCCTTTCCCTAGTTGGATTAGGACTTGGGGGAAAGGAGGAGAGGGGGGAAAGGAAAGGGGGGGGGGCGCCGCCCCCCTTCCTTGTCCAATTCGGACTTAGGGGGGAGGGGCGCACGGCTGCCCCTAGGTCTCCTCTCCTCTTCCTCCACTAGGCCCATTAAGGCCCATTAGGCTACCGGGGGGTTCCGGTAACCTCCCGGTACTCTGGTAAAATGCCGATTTCACCCGGAACTCTTCCAATGTCCAAATATAGGCTTCCAATATATCAATCTTCATGTCTCGACCATTTCGAGACTCCTCGTCATGTCCATGATCACATCCGGGAGTTCGAACAAACTTCGGTACATCAAAATATGTAAACTCATAATGAAACTGTCATCGTAACGTTAAGCGTGTGGACCCTACGGGTTCGAGAACAATGTAGACATGACCGAGACACGTCTCCGGTCAATAACCAATAGCGGAACCTAGATGCCCATATTGGCTCCTACATATTCTACGTAGATCTTTTATCGGTCAGACCGCATAACAACATACATTGTTCCCTTTGTCATCGGTATGCTACTTGCCGAGATTCGATCGTCGGTATTCCAATACCTAGTTCAATCTCGTTGCTGGCAAGTCTCTTTACTCGTTCTGTAATACATCCAATCTCCCGCAACTAACTCATTAGTTGCAATGCTTGCAAGGCTTTATGTGATGTGCATTACCGAGAGGGCCCAGAGATACCTCTCCGACAATCGGAGTGACAAATCCTAATCTCGAAATACGCCAACCCAACATCTTCTGGAGACACCTGTAGAGCTCCTTTATAATCACCCAGTTATGTTGTGACGTTTGGTAGCACACAAAGTGTTCCTCCGGCAAACGGGAGTTGCATAATCTCATAGTCATAGGAACATGTATAAGTCATGAAGAAAAGCAATTAAACATACTAAACGATCGGGTGCTAAGCTAATGGAATGGGTCATGTCAATCACATCATTCTCCTAATGATGTGATCCCGTTAATCAAATGACAACAATGTCTATTAGGAAACATAACCATCTTTGATTAACGAGCTAGTCAAGTAGAGGCATACTAGTGACACTTTGTTTGTCTATGTATTCACACAGTATTATGTTTCCGGTTAATACAATTCTAGCATGAATAATAAACATTTATCATGATATAAGGAAATAACTAATAACTTTATTATTGCCTCTAGGGCATATTTCCTTCACATATTTCCTTCAATATATACCAGCCATTGTACCTCTATAGTTAATTGGGCCTCCCTCTTCCCCCACCACACACCGATAATCGAGCGTTGTAGGTAGGTATCCATGCCACAGAGACAAACTGCACATGGCCCATCTCACGTTCCAGTAGGCCAGCCACTCTATATCTTTGACGTGGGCACACACAAATTCGATGGCACTCTTTATTGATCGCGCGCGCACACACACACACACATCATCCCTCTCTTCGATTCTATGGACACCTCAAGCCGATGATACCTCCACTCTCTTCTCGTGGATCGCCCCCTCTATATATATGTCATATCCAGGACTCTATTTCACACACATTGCATATGTTACATTTTTTGATTGACCCCCCCCCCCCCAAAAAAAACTCTCAAGAACCCACACACTATATCTCTCTAGGTTTGTATCTCTCTCACACAACCCCACGTAGGTGGTGTACGTATACAAGAAGAGAATAGGTGCACCGTGTACGTACTCACGCTTCGTGCCCACACCCGTGCAGGTACATGGAGGAGCTCATTTGTTTACGAAATGGCAGCCCACGTGCTAATTTGAACGCCTGTAGCGGTTGTTTACCTAGGGAGGTCGTGTACCACGCGTGCATGAAACAAAGTTCGACTTGACACATTGCCGCGTTATTTTTAAATAAAGTTATAGCGCTCAATGGCACGTACACAGAATATAAAACGATTTTTATGGAGAAAAAGGTAGTCCGCTCACTATATACAATGGAGCCTGCCTGCCTGGTTTGTCGCTCTTTAGAGTATCTCACACAAGGCTGCGGTGGCCTCTCTCTCTCTCTTTCACCGTTGGTCACTGATCCGGCCGCATCCCGTCCGCCGGGGGGAAGGGAGTGTGGTGGCCTCTCTCTCTCTCTAACCGTTGGTCACTGATCCAGCCGCATCCTGTCCGCCGGGGGAAAGGGAGGAAGTGCATCGTTTCTCCGTTCGACGGCGCCGAGGCAGCACGTCCCGATCTGCGGTACACACCGTTCTCTCTGACCAAGCTCCGGCGCGGCAGGGCCTATGCCACCTACTCACAGATTCCGCCCGCCGCCTCTCACCTAGTTACATCCCGACGACCTCCAGGTATCCCCTCCGGCCTTGCTCCACTGCCCGTCTTCCCATGTCGCTGCATGTGGATCTTCCATAGTTCTTTGCCCAAAACGTAGCTCATCCGGCGTACTTTCCATATTGCATTCTCGTCCTCACACCGTTTTAGACAAACACAACCATGTTGTTATCTTCCCTTAGGACAAGGAATATGCTTCTTTTTTGTCGTCGCATGTGTCATCAACTGTTATTGGCCAGTAATTGTTTCCTTTCTACCTCTTTTTTGCAAACAGGGCTATCCATTTCACCTCGTTGCTATTGCGACCTTTTGGTGAACTGCACAAATCACTTTTTTCTTAAGTGTGTTTTGTGCAGTTGTACTAAAATGTCACACGGGCAACGTCTCTACATTTCAGTGCGACTGCACAAAGGGAGATTGGTTTTGCTCTATCCTCCTCATCCAACTCCGAGCCTAATCTTCTCCAACTAGTTAGTCTTAAGAGAGACTGCAAAGGTGACCGGCTTCTATTTGTGTGTTTATTGTTTCATCAACAGTCCTCTATTATCGTAATCACACTTAATATCTTTGGAACAGGGACGCTCAGCTCTATTTTAGTGGAACTGCACAAAATAATCGGAATGTTACATGCTCCAGATAGCTACTTTTTTCCCAACATGCCTTGTTGATTTAGACAGAGTTGGGGGGGACATTGCTGCCAATGAAAGCATGGATCAATTTTAATTTAACACCTTCTCACAACTCTGTCTTCAGTTGTGATGTAATTATTAGCTCTGATCTGCTAATAATTGACATGCATTAGCAAGGAAGTTAGTTTTTTATTGTTTCCAAAAGAGCATCAATGGCAAGACACGCAAAACAAAAGCTGAAAGCTCACACCATTGTACAATTTCATGTCGCTGGAAAATTATTTGTATAGTACGTCAATTATGTAAACAAATGATGGAAGCTTGATAGCATTGCCAGAAGCCTCTTCATCATCCAGGTCCATGTGCCATCCACAAAATTATACTCCTTCGTTCCTAAATATTTGTCTTTTTACAAATTGCAAACGGGCATATTTTAGAGTGTAGATCCACTCATTTTTCTTCGTATGTGTACTCCCTCCGTTCCTAAATATTCTATTCGTCTTTCTAGAGATTTCAACAAGTGACTACATATGGAGCAAAATGAGTGAATCTACACTCTAAAATATGTCTATATACATCCGTATGTGCCAGTCCATTTGAAATCTCTAAAAATACAAATATTTGAGTAGTCACTCGTTGAAATCTCTAGAAAGACAAATACTCCGGAGTATATTTAAGAACCGAGGGGGTAGTGTACAACCGCATGGGAGACTCAGCCCGGTCGTTGCGCCGCATTAATAGTGAGTAATGAGCAGTCAAATCATAAGCCCCACCTTTCCCACTGTAAGTTGCTCTGAAGAAGCAACCATCAATACGCTCTTCTTTGAATCCGCTCATACTACTCCATCCGTCACTGTTTATACAGCGCACTTCAAAAAGAAGAAAAAAAATCTATGGGACCAAGGCGACTAGCGATCGGCCTGAAAAAATAGCATTGGTAGTTATAGCACGGCGTCTATTACTAGAGGGAATAATGCGTACACACATGCATGCAGTGCTTCCACCCCGGGTACACACATGCATGCACTTACTCCACTCCGTAGTAGTAGAGTACATGGAGAGAAAATTGTGGACTTGATTGTGGTTACCACGCCCTAATTAATTGAGCATTAAACCAAATGCGTCTAAAGTCTCTCTGGTGGTGGAAATGCATTGAGAGAAATGCATCATAATGAAGCGGGCCCTGTAAACTGTGACAGAGGGAGGAGTAGTATGAAGGTGCAAAACCAAGTACGCGTATGGCCAGTCAGTCAACGCACCTCCTCTTAGCATATCACTGACTTGTGGGACAGGAGTGTGAGCAAACCGATCTCAATTGACGGCAAAGAGCCAACCCGCCGTTCCTTGAGAAAGACGAGGAGCGAGAGCACACAGACGGGCTCTCACGGAGGCCAAGATATATTCGAGCATGGTTGGTTGATCGATATCATTCATTACATGTTGGACTGCCGTTTTCTGCCCTTCTCTGGAATAAACGTGTACTTATCAGAGATAAAAAAATAAGAGTACAGACGCTCCACCACGCGGTTCTAGTAGTAGTACTACTCGTACTACTGCGCTTGGCTCTTCGCCTCTTCGTGAAGTCGAACAATGATGGTACTCCGCATGTTGGGTAATACAGTGTATGCCTCTGATAATCTGACACTGAATGGACTGATGCATGTCCATTGAGGGTAGGTTGCATTAGTCAAAAGACGTAAGCGAGCTTCACCTTGTCCTGCAAGCTTCTTCTCGTTCTGTGAGTTGACGGGACACACCAAAAAAGTAGTGCTAGTCCATACTCCCTCCTTTCCGGTTAATATACCTTAATCTTTTTTGCTGGTAAATGAGAGAGCTCTATTCATATATAAGCATTCTTAGGACGATCAGCCAAGACACTGGTCACTAGGAAGCGAGGTACCCCGCAAAAAAAGAAGTAGGAAGCGAGGTGTTTCATCAAGCCAGCTTTCGGCCACATTCAAAGTGCAGCAAGCACGGTTCGCACGAAGATGCGCCGCAAGGTTTGCTGACCTGTTTACATGCTGAATAACAAAAAAAGAGGAAATATTACCGAGTGCAACTATTTGTAACAGGATATGAGCCAGAATTAAGCGAGAATTGTGGCGAGCGTTCCATGCAATCAACTTCCATTATCACATGCGAGAACCCTCGAAGAGAACCAAATGTGTTGAAGATTGCTTTATCACATTGTAAAATTATAATAAGAGTGCAGACGCTCCTCCATCCGGTTCCTAGTACTAGTATAGTACGTACCTTTATAGACTATAGTAGTAGTACTAGTAAACTTTGCGCTTGGCTGTTCGCCTATTCGGGAAGTCGAACAATAATAGCACTAGTAGTATAGTGTATGCTTCTCGCAATCTGACACCAAATTAACTGTTGCACGTCCACCGCCTGAGCGAGGGAGAGCTTGCATTAGTCAAAAGTTTCTCCTTGTCCTGCGAGCCACCGCGCACAAGCTTCTCCCATCCTGCAACCTTCTCCTCGTTCGGCAAGTTGACGGGACACAACAAAGTAATGCTAGTCCATACTGCCTCCTCTCCGGTTAATATGGCTTAATTTCAAACGAGATAAATACACCATCTGTCACTGTATATTTGTAAAAATACGGTCAGTGGACTTCATAATACGCTCATTGCGCTCAATATATATATATTCCGGTGTTTATACGGTCACTAGCTCACCCTGACTGAGTATGTGTGTGCATGCACGTGTAGGTTGAGCACTTGAGCGTGACCGTGTGTGTTCCGTCGTGTGCTCGGACATGCATGCATTCGGGCGTCGCGCGCGTTTTTGCATCCATGTGTACGTGTGACTGTTGCATACACGTAGGGGGAGTACGTGTAGGGGCCACTAAGGAGCAGTCAAATCACACAGTAAGTTAGTCGGAAGAAGCAACCATCATTTCACTCTTGAATGACACGTGCGCAATATAAAATGGTTGATATGGATAGAAAAAGAAAATCACTATATATGCACTAGCAGGAGCCTAAGCTACAAGCTTGCCTGCTTAGGTTGCTCTCTTCACAAGCATAGAACGACGGGCCTGATCCCGCAGCTGGGGGAAGGGAACAATGTTCTGCGTAGACGCGGTTGACATCGGCGAGGGAGAAAAGCACAGTCGGTGCGTCCCAATCGGGGGTCACCGCGGTATGGCCCGATGCCGTGTCTCAACCGCCCTTCTAGCTACAGCCCAACGTCCCAGGTAGTCCATCTTCCTTTTGGAGCCGGCTTGCTCCACTGCCGTAGCTCCATCTCCATGTCGATCTTTCTCTACTTCTACGGGCTTCTACTTGTGATGAGTTTATGTCTCATGAACTAGTGCCAGTACTATTATTCTAATCACACTTCTTCAATATCTTTGCCATTAGGGATGATCAGGTCGATTTTAGTGGAACTGCACAAAAGCATTGTATGATCCGAGGGTGCCAACCGTCTTTCCTTCGACAGGTTCTACCTAGCCAAGAAATTAAATCATGTTTAGGGTTTAGGATTTAAGTCGTAGTGACCCCATCAGTAGTTTTTCTTTTGTACATGCTCTCACAACTTTTTTCTTTAGTTGTGAAGTAAATATTGGCTATGATCTGTGAATCATTGAGATGCATCAACATGCGTGTTAGTTTTCCTTTGTATTTGATGGAATGTTGTAACGGGGCAACCTTGGAATAGGATTGAAAATGGAGTGGAAAGTTTCCGTTTTTCCAGAGAAAAAAATGGAAAGGGAGAGAAACCAACGTTTCGTTTCGTTGGATCGCGCCATCGAGCAAAACCAATGTTTAAATCACGTCTGTCGTGTTCGTGTCTCACCCACCTCCACGGCTCGACCCCACACGGTCGCTCGGCATGCCACTCACTGCAAACCGAGTATACGGTAAATTTCCCGCCTGCTTGTCGATGGATCGCGCCATGGAGTACTAGCACTACTGGAAGAGATTGACGAGTTGGGGGAGGACAGCTAGCTGTAGCACGGACTCCCAAGAACTTTTTACATGCATGTTGTAGCCGGCTATTGCGACCTTTGAACACGGAGCAGCCGCGTGCACCCGGAAGCGGCGCGGGCGACGCTCTCTCGGCCGGCGCGCCGCTTCAATGCCGGTGCCAGTGAGAGGTCGCGTTCGCTCTGGCCGGGCATGAATGCGGCACTGACCGTTTCAGGCGGGAAGCACGCGCGGGTGATGAAGAGGGTTCGGGTTGGTCTGGACCGGCCGTGGCAGCGGTCCGGACGTGCGCAAACAAGAGATGATGTACGTTAACATTGCTGTGTATATAATTAACAACGTAAATAATGTGCCAGTTGGACAAATATGATTGGAGATGGAGATGGAAATGGAATTTTACGTAAACACGGATATGCATGTCTATGTCTATGTGTGTGTGCGCGACAACTCTCGCGACCTGGAAGCGGGGGCATGTTTTTGATCGAGTTTTCTTTCTTGGTACGTTAGAAAATTAGTTTGTACATTAAATAAAGAGTTTCATTTCATACTTACACAATTTAAAACAATTGTTATGGAGAGAATAAGAAAACCACTCCACTATATATTAGTCGTATACACGAGAGTACTATATGGACGCAGCTTCATTGACTTAGTGCACCTGCCTTTGGATTCATAACAGGTGGGCCCAAAATGTGGCTGGCTCACCTTTCATACAGCCAAAAGCAGGTGCAGTGAAGGCACCAGAGCTCAATCCGTACTACAGTAGTATATATATAAGCGGGAGCCTCAGCGCTTGTTCGCTAGGGTTTGCACTCTCCACACGCTCGTCGCACTACATATATGTTACACGTTGGAGGCCCAGCGTTCATTTGCTAGGGTTTTCTATATTCACAGTCTCTCACCCTCTCTTCACCAGATCTAAACAAGACTGTGTTGGCCTCTTGTCTCTCTCTCCCCCCTCACAGCTGGTGAAGGAGGCGTCCGTATCCCGTCGCACCGGGAAGGGGAGGAGGTGCAGCGTTCACTGTATCGCCTTCAGCGAGGGAGGCAATCCACTACCGGCTGTGCTGTTCTCTTTCACCCAGCGCCTGTGCGGGAGGGCCACCGACCCCTTCTTCCTCGTTGCCGTACGTAGTGTGGGCAGATCCAGCCTCCCGCCGCACGCCTTGCCACATCCCGACGACCCTAAGGTATAAGTTTCTTTGAAACCGTCGTTGCTCTAGCTGCATGTGGATCTTTTTCGATCTGTAGTCGAATCTAGGTCTTGGTTCAAAGAGGAAAGAAGGGTGTGGTGGGCTGGAGCAAGAATCTAGGACATGGTTCAATGAGGAAAGGAGGGGCGAAAGTAGTATAGACTGGCTATCCAGCCGCTTTGTAGGTCGAAAAGGGAAAAAGGGGGTAACCCAGTACACACATCTGTAAGGAACCGATCTCTTTGTTGAAAAGGGAAAGAAACTGGGGGGTCGGGTAGTTTGTGCAGGACTAGATTTGCTGCCCTCACATAGGAAGAAGGTTCAAAGAGAACAAATATGGGACCAGCGCATATATGCTGCTTGGCTACATACTCTGCATCACCCATTTATATATGTGGACGCACATGGTGCTGGCATGTCCCATACAACTATTTTGCTGTTGTTAATCTAAGAATGCCGCCGGAAAATTGAAGCAATGCCACTGTTAAAAGTAAATTACATTTTTTAATGAATGTTGTTTCAAGAGAATGTCTCTGTTAATATGAATCAATGCAACCGTTTTAGAAATGCTACTGTCCTACTTTGTTTTCCATCCAAGATAAGTTAGATTCTTCTTTCTGTCACTGTTTGTTTCATCCTCCTTTATCGGCAAGTAATTGTTTCCTTTTTTGCCTCTGTTAAAACAGGGGTATCGATTCAACTTGTTGCTATTGCGACATTTTGCTTCGCTACTCGAAACACTTATGTTTTAAGAGTGTTTTGTGCAGTTCAACTTGAATGTCACACTGGTGACTTTGCTTAATTTTGGTGGAACTGCACAAAAGGAGATCGAGATTTGTTTCCAGTCTTCGTGGTGAGTTGTTTCAAATCTTGGTCTCAACCACATGATGTGCAGTGTGCTTTGAGATGTTGTGCTACTTGTTTGGGTACTGTTTTAAATAAATGTTGAATTGAAGCTATTGTATTGCTGTCTTTTCCCATTAAGTAGTGAACAAAAATGGGACCAACCCAGACATGATGCTTGTTGCCTTGTTACAATGAATTCAGCATCACCCCCTTTATAAGCCAGTAATTGATGCCACTCTCAGAATTAACTACTGAATCTTATTTCAAAACTGCAACACTTGTTAGGGATTGGCAGGATTACCATTTTTGTGGCCGCATGTTTCATCCTCCTTTATTAGCCAGTAATTGATTCATTTTTTCCTCTGTTTAAACAGGGATATCTATTCAACTTGTTGCTATTGCGACATTTTGCTTCGCTACGCGAAACACTTTGCTTGATTTCAATGCAACTGCACAAAACTAGATTGGATTTCCTATTCGTGTTGGCAGATTCGTACTTTATCTTGTCCATCTCATGAAAGGTCAGTACAGGCCTTCATCCGCATGATTGTGCAGTGTGCTTTGAGATGTTGTGCTAGTTGTATTGGTACTGTTTTAAATAAATATTGAATTGAAGCTATTGTGTTGCTGTCTTTTCCCATTAAGTAGTGAACAAAAATTGGACCAACCCAAACATGATGCTTGTTGCTTTGTTACAACGAACTCTGCATCACCCCCTTTATAAGTAGATGGAAGCACATACTGTTGTTGCGCCCACTCTCCCCTGGAACTGTTTATGCTTTTCGTTAATCTAATGCCGCTGGTAAAATTAAGCAATGCCACTCTCAGAATTAATTAACTACTGAATCTTAGTTCAAAACTGCAACACTTGTTAGGAATGGTACTATCCTGCTTTGTAGTTCTTTCTACATGTTTAACCAAGGTATTGTTGGGTTTCGTAGTAATTTCAAAAAATTTCCTACGCACACGCAAGATCATCTGATGCATAGCAACGAGGGGGAGAGTGTTGTCTACGTACCCAACGCAGACCGACTGCGGAAGCGATGACACGACGTAGAGGAAGTAGTCGTACGTCTTCACGATCCAACCGATCAAGCACCGAAACTACGGCACCTCCGAGTTCGAGCACACGTTCAGCTCGATGACGATCCCCGGACTCCGATCCAGCAAAGTGTCGGGGAAGAGTTCCGTCAGCACGACGGCGTGGTGACGATCTTGATGTACTACAGCAGCAGGGCTTCGCCTAAACTCCGACAGTATTATCGAGGTATATGGTGGCAGGGGGCACCACACACGGCTAAGGAATAGATCACGTGGATCAACTTGTGTCTAGAGGTGCCCCCTGCCTCCGTATATAAAGGAGGAGAGGAGGGGAGGCTGGCCGGCCAAGGGAGGAGGCGCAGGAGAGTCCTACTCCCTCTGGGAGTAGGATTCCCCCTCCAATCCTAGTCCAACTAGGATTCCTCGGAGGGGAAAAGAGGAGGAGGGGGCCGGCCACCTCTCCTAGTCCTAATAGGACTAGGGGAAGGGGGGGGGCGCAGCCCATCTAGGGCAGCCCCTTCTCTTTTCCACTAAGGCCCACTATGGCCCATATAGCTCCCGGGGGGTTCCGGTAACCCTCCCGGTATTCCGGTAAAATCCCGATTTCACCCGGAACACTTCCGATATCCAAATATAGGCTTCCAATATATCAATCTTTACGTCTCGAGCATTTTGAGACTCCTCGTCATGTCCATGATCACATCCGGGACTCCGAACAACCTTCGGTACATCAAAATGCATAAACTCATAATATAACTGTCATCGTAACCTTAAGCGTGCGGACCCTACGGGTTCGAGAACAATGTAGACATGTCCGAGACATGTCTCCGGTCAATAACCAATAGCGGGACCTAGATGCCCATATTGGCTCCTTAAACTCATAATATAACTGTCATCGTAACCTTAAGCGCGCGGA
The DNA here is from genome assembly GCF_003073215.2 of Triticum urartu. Lineage (NCBI taxonomy): Eukaryota > Viridiplantae > Streptophyta > Magnoliopsida > Poales > Poaceae > Triticum > Triticum urartu. Next base: position 74,230,429 of record NC_053028.1, on the reverse strand, counting down.
CCCTACGGGTTCGAGAACAATGTAGACATGACCGAGACATGTCTCCGGTCAATAACCAATAGCGGGAACCTGGATGCTCATATTGGCTCCCACATATTCTACGAAGATCTTTATCGGTCAGACCGCATAACAACATACTTTGTTCCCTTTGTCATCGGTATGTTACTTGCCCGAGATTCGATCGTCGGTATCTCAATACCTAGTTCAATCTCGTTACCGGCAAGTCTCTTTACTCGTTTCGTAATACATCATCTCGCAACTAACTCATTAGTTGCAATGCTTGCAAGGCTTATGTGATGTGCATTACCGAGAGGGCCCAGAGATACCTCTCCGACAATCGGAGTGACAAATCCTAATCTCGAAATACGCCAACCCAACATCTACCTTTGGAGACACCTGTAATGCTCCTTTATAATCACCCAGTTACGTTGTGACGTTTGGTAGCACCCAAAGTGTTCCTCCGGCAAACGGGAGTTGCATAATCTCATAGTCATAGGAACATGTATAAGTCATGAAGGAAGCAATAGCAACATACTAAACGATCGGGTGCTAAGCTAATGGAATGGGTCATGTCAATCAGATCATTCAACTAATGATGTGACCTCGTTAATCAAATAACAACACTTTGTTCATGGTTAGGAAACATAACCATCTTTGATTAACGAGCTAGTCAAGTAGAGGCATACTAGTGACACTCTGTTTGTCTATGTATTCACACATGTATTATGTTTCCGGTTAATACAATTCTAGCATGAATAATAAACATTTATCATGATATAAGGAAATAAATAATAACTTTATTATTGCCTCTAGGGCATATTTCCTTCAGTCTCCCACTTGCACTAGAGTCAATAATCTAGTTCACATCGCCATGTGATTTAACAGCAATAGTTCACATCACCATGTGATTAACACCCATAGTCCACATCGATATGTGACCAACACCCAAAGGGTTTACTAGAGTCAGTAATCTAGTTCACATCGCTATGTGATTAACACCCAAAGAGTACTAAGGTGTGATCATGTTTTGCTTTGTGAGATAATTTTAGTCATCGGGTCTGTTATATTCAGATCCGTGAGTATTTTGCAAATTTCTATGTTAACAATGCTCTGCATGGTGCTACTCTAGCTAATTGCTCCCACTTTCAATATGTATCTAGACCGAGACTTAGAGTCATCTAGATTAGTGTCAAAACTTGCATCGGCGTAACCCTTTACGACGAACCTTTTTGTCACGTCCATAATCGAGAAACATATCCTTATTTCACTAAGGATAATTCTGACCGCTGTTCCAGTGATCTACTCCTAGATCACTATTGTACTCCCTTGCCAAATCAATGCAGGGTATACAGTAGATCTGGTACACAGCATGACATACTTTATAGAACCTATGGCCAAGGCATAGGGAATGACTTTCATTCTCTTTCTATCTTCTGCCGTGGTCGGGCTTTGAGTCTTACTCAACTTCACACCTTGTAATACAGGCAAGAACTCTTTCTTTGACTGCTTCATTTTGAACTATACTCAAAATCTTGTCAAGGTATGTACTCATTGAAAAACTCTTATCAAGCGTCTTGATCTATCTCTATAGATCTTGAAGCTCAATATGTAAGCAGCTTCACCGAAGTCTTTCTTTGAAAAACTCCTTTCAAACACTCCTTTATGCTTTACAGAATAATTCTACATTATTTCCGATCAACAATATGTCATTCACATATACTTATCAGAAATGCTGTAGTGCTCCCACTCACTTTCTTGTAAATACAGGCTTCACGCAAGTCTGTATAAAACTATATGCTTTGATCAACTTATCAAAGCGTATATTCCAACTCGAGATGCTTGCACCAGTCCATAGATGGATCGCTGGAGCTTGCATATTTTGTTAGCACCTTTAGGATTGACAAAACCTTCTGGTTGCATCATATACAACTCTTCTTTAATAAATCTATTAAGGAATGCAGTTTTGTTTATCCATTTGCCAGATTTCATAAAATGCGGCAATTGCTAACATGATTCGGACAGACTTAAGCATAGATACGAGTGAGAAACTCTCATCGTAGTCAACACCTTGAACTTGTCGAAAACCTTTTGCGACAATTCTAGCTTTGTAGATAGTAACACTACTATCGTCCGTCTTCCTCTTGAAGATCCATTTATTTTCTATGGCTTGCCGATCATCGGGCAAGTCAACCAAAGTCCATACTTTGTTCTCATACATGGATCATATCTCAGATTTCATGGCCTCAAACCATTTCGCGGAATCTGGGCTCATCATCGCTTCCTTCATAGTTCGTAGGTTCATCATGGATCTAGTAAGCATGACTTCCAGAAAAGGATTACCGTACCAACTCTGGCGCGGATCTACTCTGTTTACCTACGAGTTTCAGTAGTAATCTTGTCTGAAGTTCATGATCATCATCATTAGCTTCCTCACTCTAACTGGTGTAGGTGTCACAGAAACAGTTTTCTGTGATGTACTACTTTCCAATAAGGGAGCAGGTACAGTTACCTCGTCAACTTCTACTTTCCTCCCACTCACTTCTTTCGAGAGAAACTCCTTCTCCAGAAAGTTTCCGAATTTAGCAACAAAAGTCTTGCCTTCGGATCTGTGATAGAAGGTGTATCCAATAGTTTCCTTTGGATATCCTATGAAGACGCACTTCTCCGATTTGAGTTTGAGCTTATCAGGATGAAACTTTTTCATATAAGCATCGCAACCCCAAATTTAAGAAATGACAGCTTAGGTTTCTTGCCAAACCATAGTTCACACGGTGTCGTCTCAACGGATTTAGATGGTGCCCTATTTAACGTGAATGCAGCTGTCTCTAATGCATAACCCCAAAACGATAGTGGTAGATCGGTAAGAGACATCATAGATCGCACTATATCCAATAAAGTACGGTTATGACGTTCGGACACACCATTATGCTGTGGTGTTCCATGTGGCATGAGTTTGTGAAACTATTCCACATTGTTTTAATTGAATACCAAACTCGTAACTCAAATATTTTACCTCTGCGATCATATCGTAGAAACTTTTATTTTCTTGTCACGATGATTTTCCACTTCACTCTGAAATTCTTTGAACTTTTCAAATGTTTCAGACTTATGTTTCATCAAGTAGATATACTCATATCTGCTCAAATCATCTGTGAAGATCAGAAAATAATGATACCTGTCGCGAGCCTCAGTATTCATCGGACCACATACATCAGTATGTATGATTTCCAACAAATCTGTTGCTCGCTTCATTGTTCCGAAGAACAGAGTCTTAGTCATCTTGCCCATGAGGCATGGTTCGCAAGCATCAACTGATTCATAATCAAGTGATTCCAAAAGCCCATCAGTATGGAGTTTCTTCATGCGCTTTACACCAATATGACCTGAACGGCAGTGCTACAAACAAGTTGCACTTATCATTATCAACTTTGCATCTTTTGGTTTCAATATTATGATTATGTGTATCACAACGATCGAGATCCAACGAACTATTTTCATTGGGTGTGTAACCATATAAGGTTTTATTCATGTAAACAGAACAACAATTTATTCTCTTACTTAAATGAATAACCGTATTACAATAAACATGATCAAATCATATTCATGCTCAACGCAAACACCAAATAACACTTATTCAGGTTCAACACTAATCCCGAAAGTATAGGGAGTGTGCGACGATGATCATATCAATCTTGGAACCACTTCCAACACACATCGTCACTTCACCCTTAACCAGTCTCTGTTTATTCTGCAACTCCCGTTTCGAGTTACTAATCTTAGCAACTGAACTAGTATCAAATACTGAGGGGTTGCTATAAACACTAGTAAAGTACACATCAATAACATGTATATCAAATATACTTATGTTCACTTTGCCATCCTTCTTATCTGCCAATCACTTGGGGTAGTTCCGCTTCCAGTGACCAGTCCCTTTGCAGTAGAAACACTTAGTCTCAGGCTTAGGACCAGACTTGGGCTTCTTCACTTGAGCAGCAACTTGCTTGATGTTCTTCTTGAAGTTCCCCTTCTTCCCTCTGCCCTTTTCTTGAAACTAGTGGTCTTGTCTACCATCAACACTTGATGTTTTTCTCGATTTCTACCTTCGTCAATTTCCACATTACGAAGAGCTTGGGAATCATTTCCGTTATCCCTTGCATATCATAGTTCATCATGAAGTTCTACTAACTTGGTGATGGTGACTAGAGAATTCTGTCAATCACTATCTTATCTGGAAGATTAACTCCCACTTGATTCAAGCGATTGTAGTACCCAGACAATCTGAGCACATGCTCACTAGTTGAGCGATTCTCCTCCATCTTTTAGCTATAGAACTTGTTGGAGACTTCATATCTCTCAACTCGGGTATTTGCTTGAAATATTAGCTTCAACTCCTGGAACATCTCATATGGTCCATGACGTTCAAAACGTCTTTGAAGTCCCGATTCTAAGCCGTTAAGCATGGTGCACTTAAACTATCAAGTAGTCATCATATTGAGCTAGCCAAACGTTCATAACGTCAGCATCTGCTCCTGCAATAGGTCTGTCACCTAGCGGTGCATCAAGGACATAATTCTTCTGTGCAGCAATGAGGATAAACCTTAGATCACGGATCCAATCTGCATCTTTGCTTCAACACAATTTTCTCTAGGAACATATCAAAAAAACACAGGGAAGCAACAACCGAGCTATTGATCGTACCACATAATTTGCAAAATACTACAGGACTAAGTTCATGATAAATTTAAGTTCAAATTTAAATCATATTACTTAAGAACTCCCACTTAGATAGACATCCCTCTAATCCTCTAAGTGATCACGTGATCCAAATCAACTAAACCATGTCCGATCATCACGTGAGATGGAGTAGTTTCATCGGTGAACATCATTATGTTGATCATATCTACTATATGATTCACGCTCGACCTTTCGGTCTCCGTGTTCCGAGGCCATATCTGTATATGCTTGGCTCGTCAAGTATAACCTGAGTATTCCGCGTGTGCAACTGTTTTGCACCCGTTGTATTTGAACGTAGAGCCTATCACACCCGATCATCACGTGGCATCTCAGCACGAAGAACTTTTGCAACGGTGCATACTCACGGTGCATACTCAGGAAGAACACTTCTTGATAATTTAGTGAGGGATCATCTTATAATGCTACCGTCAATCAAAGCAAGATAAGATGCATAAAAGATAACATCACATGCAATCAATATAAGTGATATGATATGGCCATCATCATCTTGTGCTGTGATCTCCATCTCCGAAGCACCGTCATGATCACCATCGTCACCGGCGCGACACCTTGATCTCCATCTTAGCATCGTTGTCGTCTCGCCAATCTTATGCTTCCACGACTATCGCTACCGCTTAGTGATAAAGTAAAGCATTACAGCGCGATTGCATTGCATACAATAAAGCGACAACCATATGGCTCCTGCCAGTTGCCGATAACTCAGTTACAAAACATGATCATCTCATACAATAAAATTCAGCATCATGCCTTGACCATATCACATCACAACATGCCCTGCAAAAACAAGTTAGACGTCCTCTACTTTGTTGTTGCAAGTTTTACGTGGCTGCTACGGGCTTAAGCAAGAACCAATCTCACCTACGCATCAAAACCACAATGATAGTTTGTCAAATAGACTCCGTTTTAACCTTCGCAAGGACCGGGCATAGCCACACTCGGTTCAACTAAAGTTGGAGAGACAGTCGCCCGCAAGCCATCTATGTGCAAAGCACGTCGAGGGAACCGGTCTCGCGTAAGCGTACGCGTAAGGTTGGTCCGGGTCGTCTCGTCCAACAATACCGCCGAACCAAAGTATGACATGCTGGTAGGCAGTATGACTTGTATCGTCCACAACTCACTTGTGTTCTACTCGTGCATATAACATCAACATAAATAACCTAGGCTCGGATACCACTGTTGGGTTTCGTAGTAATTTCAAAAAATTTCCTACGCACACGCAAGATCATGTGATGCATAGCAACGAGGGGAGAGTGTTGTCTACGTACCCAACGCAGACCGACTGCGGAAGCGATGACACGACGTAGAGGAAGTAGTCGTACGTCTTCACGATCCAACCGATCAAGCACCGAAACTATGGCACCTCCGAGTTCGAGCACACGTTCAGCTCGATGACGATCCCCGGACTCCGATCCAGCAAAGTGTCGGGGAAGAGTTCCGTCAGCACGACGGCGTGGTGACGATCTTGATGTACTACAGCAGCAGGGCTTCGCCTAAACTCCGCTACAGTATTATCGAGGTATATGGTGGCAGGGGGCACCGCACACGGCTAAGGAATAGATCACGTGGATCAACTTGTGTGTTCTAGGGTGCCTCTGCCTCAGTATATAAAGGACTAGAGGGGGGAGGGCGCAGGAGGAGTCGTACTCCTATCGGGAGTAGGACTCCCCCCTTTCCCTAGTTGGATTAGGACTTGGGGGGAAGGAGGAGAGGGGGGAAAGGAAAGGGGGGGGGGCGCCGCCCCCCTTCCTTGTCCAATTCGGACTTAGGGGGGAGGGGCGCACGGCAGCCCCTAGGTCTCCTCTCCTCTTCCTCCACTAGGCCCATTAAGGCCCATTAGGCTACCGGGGGGTTCCGGTAACCTCCCGGTACTCTGGTAAAATGCCGATTTCACCCGGAACTCTTCCAATGTCCAAATATAGGCTTCCAATATATCAATCTTCATGTCTCGACCATTTCGAGACTCCTCGTCATGTCCATGATCATATCCGGGAGTTCGAACAAACTTCGGTACATCAAAATATGTAAACTCATAATGAAACTGTCATCGTAACGTTAAGCGTGTGGACCCTACGGGTTCGAGAACAATGTAGACATGACCGAGACACGTCTCCGGTCAATAACCAATAGCGGAACCTAGATGCCCATATTGGCTCCTACATATTCTACGTAGATCTTTTATCGGTCAGACCGCATAACAACATACATTGTTCCCTTTGTCATCGGTATGCTACTTGCCCGAGATTCGATCATCGGTATCTTAATACCTAGTTCAATCTCGTTACCGGCAAGTCTCTTTACTCGTTCCGTAATACATCATCTCACAACTAACTCATTAGTTGCAATGCTTGCAAGGCTTATGTGATGTGCATTACCGAGAGGGCCCAGAGATACCTCTCCGACAATCGGAGTGACAAATCCTAATATCGAAATACGCCAACCCAACATGTACCTTTGGAGACACCTGTAGAGCTCCTTTATAATCACCCAGTTATGTTGTGACGTTTGGTAGCACACAAAGTGTTCCTCCGGCAAACGGGAGTTGCATAATCTCATAGTCATAGGAACATGTATAAGTCATGAAGAAAGCAATAGCAACATACTAAACGATCGGGTGCTAAGCTAATGGAATGGGCCATGTCAATCAGATCATTCAACTAATGATGTGACCTCGTTAATCAAATAACAACTCTTTGTCTATGGTTAGGAAACATAACCATCTTTGATTAACGAGCTAGTCAAGTAGAGGCATACTAGTGACACTCTGTTTGTCTATGTATTCACACATGTATTATGTTTCTGGTTAATACAATTCTAGCATGAATAATAAACATTTATCATGAAATAAGGAAATAAATAATAACTTTATTATTGCCTCTAGGGCATATTTCCTTCAGGTATTGTTAAGATAATGTCTCTGTTAAAATGAATCAGTTGCATTGTTTTAGGAATGGTACTTTTCTGCTTTGTCGTTCTTTATACATGTTGAAACAAGGCATTGTTAAGATAATGTCTCAGTCAATATGAATGAATCACACTGATGGAGAATTTCTACTCTCCTACTTTGTTTCCCATTAAGATAAAGTAGATCAGCAGATGCTTTTCTTCTGGGAGTACAAGTCATCAACCGTTATTTCTTAGTAATTGTTTCCCTTATACCTATTGTTGCTTACAGGGATATAAAAATTAAAGCTCGGTTTTATTCCGACTTCAATTTTAGTTGAACTGCACAAAAGGAGCCAATGTGTCCAAGGCAAATTGCTGCATTACTGGGTCCAGTTGGCCGTTCCACTTTGCAGAAAGAAGCAGTCACTGTTTGCGCTACATTACAGAAGGAATGACCGAGAAGATTTACAGAGTATTATTAGACACTGGTGACATGACTAGTCTGTAGAGACCATTGGCAATTTAACAACATGTGGAGTGCCCTGGGCAAAAAGTGCCCAAACAAGTACAAGAAGCTACGACAGGACTCCACGATCATAGGCATTACATATTTTGAATGGGAAAAGCTTGTCAAAGTTTAATCATTGATGTTAGCAAGAAGACGTTAGTTTAATATACTGGAATTGGAAAACCTTGTCAAAATTTGCTCATTGATGTTAGCCAGAAGACATGCATTTGATATTTTTGAGTGGGACGCCCTTGCTGTGAGCAGCGTCAAGTATTTTTTCCTATTCCCGTGTTCAGTTTAGAAGTAAATAGTTACTCTGCTGAGATATTCCCGTGTTAAGAGTTTGTTTTGAATATTGTCTATGTAATGCCAGGCCTTGTGTTTGATTGCAAAGTTGAGCTTGGAATGTTGTGGCATGCGGCATCACGAGCTGTTCACCGTGCCTCCTGAGAATAATGCTTCATATAGTTTTGCATGTCGATCTAATGCCAGTGATTTGCTTGTTAAGAAGATCATCCTCTTTTGTTGTTTCCGTGCTTAAGAAGTTCATCGTCTGATGTTTTATTCATAGCCTATACGACAAGTCGGGTAGGTTAGACGTGAAACCATATGATCTTCCGACCAACTCATGATATTAGGCCATGATTGGATCGTCGTTTTCCAACCAAAACCGCTTGTAAAACTGACGCTTGTTGATACGTCCATTTTGCATCATGCTTTTATATCGATATTTATTGCATTATGGACTGTTATTTCACTTTATGTCACAATACTTATGGCTATTCTCTCTTATTTTAAAGGTTTACATAAGGAGGGAGAACGCCGGCAGCTGGAATTCTGGGCTGGAAAAGGAGCAAATATTAGAGACCTATTCTGCGCAACTCCAAAAGTCCTGAAACTCCACGGAACATCTTAAAATAAATAAAGAAAAATCCTCGCCAAAGATGAAGGCCAGGGGGCCCACACCCTGCTCACAAGGGTGGGGGGCGCGCCCCCCTCCTAGGGTGCGCCCCTACCTCGTGGGCCCCCTGGTGGGTCTCCGACGTCCATCTTCTGCTATATGAAGTCTTTCGATGAGAAAAAAATAAGGAGGGAACTTTTCGGGACGAGACACCGCCGCCACGAGGCGGAACCTTGGCGGAACCAATCTAGAGCTCCGGCAGAGCTGTTCTGTCGGGGATACTTCCCTCCGGGAGGGGGAAATCATCACCAACGCTCCTCTCATCGGGAGAGGGCAATCTCCATCAACATCTTCACCAGCACCATCTCATCTCCAAACCCTAGTTCATATCTTGTATCCAATTCTTGTCTCCAAGTCCGGGATTGGTGCTATTAGGTTGCTAGTCGTGTTGATTACTCCTTGTAGTTGATGCTAGTTGGTTTATTTGGTGGAAGATCATATGTTCAGATCCTATATGCATATTATTACCACTCTGATTATGAACATGAATATGCTTTGTGAGTAATTACGTTTGTTCCTGAGGACAAGGGAGAAGTCTTGCTATTAGTAGTCATGCGAATTTGGTATTCATTTGATATTTTGATAAGATGTATGTTGTCTAGCCTCTAGTGGTGTTATGTGAACGCCGACTACATAACACTTCACCATTATTTCGGCCTAGAGGAAGGCATTGGGAAGTAATAAATAGATTATGGGTTGCTAGAGTGACAGAAGCTTAAACCCTAGTTTATGCGTTTGTCGGTGTCAAAACCGGCGGATCTCGGGCAGGGGGTCCCGAACTGTGCGTCTAGGCCGGATGGTAACAGGAGGCAGGGGACACGATGTTTTACCTAGGTTCGGGCCCTCTTGATGGAGGTAAAACCCTACGTCCTGTTTGATTAATATTGATGATATGGGTAGTACAAGAGTAGATCTACCACGAGATCAGAGAGGCTAAACCCTAGAAGCTAGCCTATGGTATGATTGTATGTTGTGATTGTTGTCCTATGGACTAAAACCCTTCGGTTTATATAGACACCAGAGAGGGTTAGGGTTACACAAGGTCGGTTACAAAGGAGGAGATATCCATATCCGTATTGCCTAGCTTGCCTTCCATGCCAAGTAGAGTCCCATCCGGACACGAGACGAAGTCTTCAATCTTGTATCTTCATAGTCCAACAGTCCGGCCAAAGGATATAGTCCGACTGTCTGGAGACCCCCTAATCCAGGACTCCCTCAGTAGCCCCTGAACCAGGCTTCAATGACGATGAGTCCGACGCGCAGTATTGTCTTCGGCATTGCAAGGCGGGTTCCTTCTCCGAATACATCATAGAAGAATTTGAATACGAGGATAGTGTCCGACCCTGCAAAATAAGTTCCACATTCCACCGTAGAGAGAATAATATTTTCACAGATCTAATTTGTTGGCTTGTTTTGGCAGCATGACGTTATGTCATGGCCCGGTGATTATTCGAACCGTTCCCTTTAACCAGCCCCGCACATAACGCGAGGCAGTTTTTCGACACGTCTTGTCAAAGCAGAGATCGTGTCCCCTTATTACGGGATTCTCATCAATATGGGTGTGGGTAACCCAACTGCGCCACCAATTACGGCGCATAAGCGAGTTTTACCAGGCAAGTGGGAACGCTCAGTTTCGTTCGCCCATATAAAGGGATAAGGATTCACCTTCCTATCCACGCCTTATTCCTCCTTTGCTCATCCGTTTTCGCACATTCGAGCTCTAGCGCCCAAGTCCACACTTCCCACCTGAACCTTCTCCAACCATGTCCGGAGCGAGAGGCAGGTGGATGGTCTCCTCCGTCATGGAGGGAGACATCAAGAAACTGAGGAGAGCCGGATACCTGCCCGACGACATCATGCACCGGCTCCCAGATGAGGGGCAACTCATCCCCACCCCTAGGCCTCATGAGAGGGTAGTATTCCTCACCCATTTCCTCCGCGGACTGGGATTCCCTCTCCATCCATTCATTCGGGGGCTCATGTTCTATTACGGCCTGGATTTCCACGATCTGGCCCCAAACTTCATCCTCAACATCTTGGCGTTTATCGTCATGTGCAAGGCCTTCCTACGCATCAGGCCCCACTTCGGCTTATGGTTGAAGACCTTCAACGTCAAGCCGAAGGTGGTGGGCGGCCGCCAGGCGGAGTGCGGAGGCACCATGGTGGGCAAGATGCCCAACGTAACATGGCTCGAGGGCTCCTTTATGGAAACCATAAAGGGGTGGCAATCGGGGTGGTTCTACATCACCGAGTCGCGCGACCCTGTATGGGCAGCGACCCCCGAGTTCCAATCTGGCATCCCCACGCGGCTTACCTCCTGGAAAGAGAAGGGACTGTCCTGGGGTAGTTCGGAAGAGCTGACCGGACTCAAAACATGTATTCAAAACATGGTGAAAAAGAAGCTCAAACTTGTCAACGTGGTCCAGGTCATGCTCCACCGCCGGATTCTCCCGCGCCAACAACGGGAGTTCAACTTGTGGGAGTTCGACCCGGCGCGGCACCGAACTCTGAACAGGCTTTTCGACACAACTCACGAAGATGCCTGGAGGGTGTTGTTCAAAAGCGCTGAGGTCCCCCCTCCCATTACTGAGGATCGTGGATTCGGCGCAAAGCGCCAAGCCAAAGCGGTAAGCTGCTCTACCTCTCGCAGGATACTTATTTTTTATAGGTTGACTCCATGCGGGATCTAAACTCCCGTACCTTTGACAGGACTGGCAGGAGACGGCCGGACAGATCGATTGTCCGGCTCCTTTGCCCGAAGGCCCAGAAGACGCTCTTCTGGCGAAGATGCTGACTCCGGCTCCTTATACGGTGCCGGAGAATACCAAGAAGGCCAAGGGAACCCGAAAGAGTTCCCGACGCCAGGCGTCGTCGGACTCACCGTCCGATGACTCTGCGGCGCACTCCTCCCCGAAGACGAGGAAGAAGAAGATGCTCCCCCTCCTGCAAGGGGAGATAAGAAAAGGAAGGCCGCCCTAACTGGGGGGGGGGGGCGAAGGGTCCAAGAAGGGAAGGACTCTCCTTCCGGACAGCTCCACCGCCGCCGACGAAGACGAAGACGAGTGGTTGCCCAGGGCCAAGACCCTAGGGAGATCGTAAGTATTCGGATACCAGAGTGACTCGTAGCATTCCTTTGTCGCACTGCTTTCCCTAACGCCAAACATAATTATGCAGGCCCCCGCGAACCAGCATCGATGTATCATCGGACGGCTCCCTGGGCTTGTCGGACATGGATAGCGATCCAGTCCCGACCGCCACCTCCCCTCATCCTGATGACGACGCCGAGGTGCTGTCTCAAGAGGCACCGGGTCGAGGGGAGACAGTCCTGGAGGCTTCTCAAGGCGACCTTCTGGACTCCGGGAGCCGAGGGGACGGGGCCCCTGAGAGCTCCGAGTTCGGCCCTCAGCCGAACACCGCGCCGGACCCTCCAGCGGTTCCGGGCTCGGGCAGGCGACCTCATTCTAAGAGGGGCAAGACGCTTGTGCCAGTGACCTCTGTCCATCCAGAGGCACCGGACAATCTGCTGGAAGCGCTTCGCATCACTTCCGTCAACGAGGAGCACCGCACTATCATGAGTGTGGTGATCCAAAAGGTTCAGTCCGCCAAGAGCGGATTGACTGAAGCCTGTGCCAGCCTTCTAACAGGCTTTGAGGTAAGTGTTTTAAAATGTAGTAGAAATATTACCGCATAGACAGTAGCCCCTGATGCTTTGTTCGGTGTTCACAAAGAAAAGCCGAGCAGAGGATCAAATAATATCGCAGGAGTCTAATATAAGTATGTCAATATGCATATGCAGGCTTCGCTGCTGGCGTCCGCCGCACTGACTGCGGAGGTCGCCGTACTGAAGCAGGACCTCGAGGGGTCCAGGAAAGAGCTCGGCCTTGGCAAGAGGCAGCTCGAGGAGAACAAGGGTAAGTAATACCCTGTCTATAGATATGTATATATAAAAGAGGACGCGATTGCAAAATGACAGGATCATTGTATGTTTGCCAAGGGCCACGACCGAGGTGGCGACCCTGAAGCAAGCGCTAACCAAGGCCGAAGATAAAGCGGCCAAGGAGCGCACCGAGCAAGAGAAGCACGATGCTCGGGTTGGCGAGGTGCAGCAAGAGCTCCAGGCTCTCGTGGCGAAGCACGAGGCATTGGAGCTTGACTCAAAGACGCCGGAGTCTGAGCTTGCCGCGGCCCTCGAGAGCGCAAAAAGTGCCAAGGCCGAAGCCCAAAAGGCTCTCCAAGAGATCGACGCTATGAAGAAGATAGTGGTGGGTAAGGCTTTCTATATGCAAAGCAAGCATGTAAAAGTAAATTACCGATTACTTACCCGAATCCGGAGCTCTCCAGGAGCATTCTTAGATTTGCCCCGCAGCATGTCCGATGCTGCACAATTTTACCAGGCCGAGGATGGAAGCTCAACGGAGAAGCTGTTCTGGTCTCAGTATGGTGAGGCCGAACACCCGGTGCCAATGAGCGACTAGCTGAAGCAGATGGTCGAGCTACATAAGGCGGCCGATCGGGCCATGAAGAGCTTTATAGTCCGGCTGTGGCCTGGCGACGCCCTTCCGAACAGCTTCTTCGGCCTGGTGAGGCGGCTTGTGGATGCCTGCCCGCGGCTGGAGTTCGTCAAGCGATCTGTCTGTATTGAAGGTGCACGCCGGGCTTTCGCCCGTGTGAAATTGCAGTGGGTCAAGCTAGACGTCGTGAAGGTGGTCAAGGAGGGGCCGCCGGAGGGCAAGGAGCACCGCCACCCCGAGATGTACTACGAGGGTGTTCTGTCGGGTGCCCGTCTCATAGCGGACGAGTGTTCCAAATATGTAATATTTGAGTGAGACTTGCTCGTTTTATCCTGTATTTATGAAAACTTGTTTCATATGCGCTATGCAACGCTTGTTTGAATTTAAAATATTACCTTCTGTTTGGCTGTTTATCCAATCTGAGAGATGGCTAGTCCTCGGCTTCTGCCCCCATGCCACGAGTGCTAGGGTGTTCGGGATAAACCTGAGCACTCTTGTTCCCATGTTTGGGTCCTTCGAGGGAGGTGCTCAGCACAGCGAACAAGGCAACCGGACTAATAATGCTTTATCACTCTCACTTAGCCATAGAATTTTGTAATTTTAAATTTCGGCGAAGCCCCTGGTATTCGGAAGGCCGAATTTGGGGCGCGATACACGCCTTTAAGCCGGACAGGGCCGGCCCCTCGCTCTAAGCGGCATAAGTCTTTAGGGACTCGAAAACCTCGCTGAACAGTGACCAGTCTCTCGCCTTATCATGACAGTCAGTTTTAGCTTTCTCTACTGAGGTGCTGAACCCAGCAGAACCGGGGCACAATCGCAGTAGTTCTCCTAGCTCTACCTTAGCCGATAGAGCGGAACGTAAGGTACCAAAACATAGGAGCCGGGCAAACCCAACATTTGACCAAAGACATGATTCGGAGCTAATGCATATAATGCTATAAGTTCGGGGTGCCGCACTTGTGAAAGTGTTCGGACTTTTCACACCGTATTGTGGGGTACGTAAGCCCCTGGTGTATTAGCCGTACCAAGGTGTACGGTTGCAAGGCGTCATTAATGAACACACATATATATATATGACAAGAATGCAATAATAGTCGTAATGTCATGCATTGTTTATTAAAAAATTGCGTTAAAGTAGAGTGATACAGATAGTGCGATCAGCAAAGAGTAGGACTATGTCCCTTCCAAGGGCAAGCTGAGGAATGATATTAAATCGAATATTTCGCTCGTTACTGTAATCAACCTGGGAATTCCGTGGTGTGACGTAGCTGTCTGCCTCCTTGGTTGCTGCATCATGTGTTTGGCAATAGTGCTACCGGACAGTGTTTCCAGAGATTAAGGTCTTGACAAAAAAAAGAAAAATAACCAAACGGTTCAGGCTGCTGCCGCCATCCATAAGGACTCGAGTGAGGTGGAATCCGTAAATGATTGGGTCTAGGACCAGTGCGGCAAATCCGCCATGACGGATACTAGTGGGATGGTCCCTGCGATCGAAGGTGACCGGACAGGAGGACGAAGGGTTGAATTTTGGGGCGACTCGCTCCAACGCATATACGTCCCTGAGCGCACGCTTTCGCTCCCTCTTGGGGATGTGGGTCGCGTATATCATGTTCACCGTCCGCACTTGCGGGGGAAACCTCTTCTGCCCTCTGGTGTGCGGCTGCCGGGGCTCCTCCTCGTCATCTCTATGCGGCCCCTTATCCTTGTTTTTGGCAATTAACTTGCCGTCCTGCTTGAACATCCAACAATCCCTGTTGGTGTGATTGGCTGGCTTGTCTGGGGTGCCGTGTATTTGATACGAGCGATTGAGTATACGGTCCAAGCTGGACGGGCCCGACGTACTTTGTTCGAATGGCTTTTTCCACTGACTGGGTTTAGAGCCTTTGAATCCGGCATTGACTGTCGTATCCTCGGTATTTTCGCTGTTAATGCGGCGCTTATGTTTGTTGCGACGTGACCTGCTATTGCCGTCCTTGGTATCTGAGGTACCATGGTTCTTTGATATGTTATTACTGCGAGCCAGCCAGCTGTCTTCTCCCCCACAAAAGCGGGTAATGAGCGTCGTGAGAGCTGCCATAGATTTCGGCTTTTCCTGACCAAGGTGCCGGGCTAGCCACTTGTCTCGGATGTTGTGTTTGAAAGCTGCTAAGGCCTCCGCATCTGGACAATCGATGATTTGATTTTTCTTTGTAAGGAACCGAGTCCAGAATTGCCTGGCCGACTCTTCTGGCTGCTGAATTATGTGGCTCAAGTCATCGGCGTCTGGTGGTCGCACGTAAGTGCCTTGAAAGTTGTCGAGGAATGCGGCTTCCAGATCTTCCCAACAGCTAATGGAGTCCACTAGCAAGCTGTTAAGCCAATGCCGCGCTGGTCCTTTGAGCTTTAGTGGGAGGTATTTGATGGCGTGTAAGTCGTCACCGCGGGCCATGTGGATGTGGAGGAGGAAATCCTCAATCCATACTGCAGGATCTGTTGTGCCGTCGTATGATTCAATATTTACAGGTTTGAAACCTTCTGGGAATTGATGTTCCATTACTTCGTTTGTGAAGCATAAGGGGTGTGCGGCGCCTCTGTATTGGGCTATATCGCGACGCAACTCGAATGGTCTTGCCCGCTGTGTTCGGCCCGGCCGGATTTGCTTTTACTGTATCCGGCGTGACATTTATCGTCTCGTAGAGTGGTGCGCCGTCGTGATCCGTAGATCGATCTTGCATGCTTTGCTTTGTCCTCCAATATGTCTCGCAGGTCTGGCGTATCTCCCCATGCCTTTTTATTTGAATGGCGTCAGGGTGGAGGCTGAGCTTTTGGCTGGGATGCCTCTCTATCGCGGCCACGAGGTGGCCGATCAGTCGTATCATACGCTTCTTCCTCCAGTCGGGGTAGTAACCTGCACTTTGGGTAATTCTTGGAGGGGCACTCGAGTTTATATTCCTCGGCCGCGAGGACTTCAGTCCATCTATCAGCTAGCAGATCTTGATCAGCTTGAAGCTGCTGCTCCTTTTTCTTCAGGTTATTTGCCGTGGCCATAAGCCGGCGCTTGAAGCGCTCTTGTTCAACGGGATCCTCTGGTACGGCGAATTCACCGTCGCCGAGGCTTGCCCCGTTTTCGGAGGGGGGCATGTAATTGTCATCCTCCTCCTCTCCGTCTGCCGCTCTCTAAGGAGAGCTGGCTCCTTCATCCTCCTGCTCCAAATCTTGCTGGAGGGGATTGTTGTTGTCTTCGGCACTATCCGGAGTGTTATTATCTCCTGTGCCGGTATCACCACTTTTGCTTTGGCGGGACTTAGAGCGGAGCCGCTGACGTCGGCGCTTGGGTTGCTTCTTGGAGGGGTCATCCTCCGCTATCTCATCGCCATTGCCTTCGTTGGGTGTATCCACCATGTATATGTCATATGACGAGGTGGCTTTCCAGTGCCCTATAGGCGCTGGTTCATGTTCGTCTCCTACATCGTCGTCCATACCGTCGATGTCTTCGGAGTCGAAGTCGAGCATGTCGGTTAAATCATCGACAGTGGCTACGAAGTGGGTGGTGGGTGGGCGTCAAATTTCTTCGTCGTCCGCATCCCAATCCTGTTGGCCATAGTCCGGCCAGGGCTCTCCTGACAAAGAGAGAGACCTTAGTGAATTCAGAATGTCGCCGAAGGGCGAGTGCTGAAAGATATTCGCAGCGGTGAATTCCATGATCGGCGCCCAATCAGATTCGATTGGCAGGGGCGCGGATGGTTCGGAGTCCGGCACCTTGGAGTCACGGGCTGCGCAGAGGGTTAGGCTGGTGTTCGGCTCGATCGCCGTTGAGACTGCAGCCCCTGAGGCGGTGTCTAACCACCCGTGCTCGATTGGTGCAGTTGGCTCCGAGCTAAGGGTCGGAGCTGATGAGGGCGCGGCCTCTGGGGTACTGCTCGGCGGCAGAGCTAGGTCATACCCATCGTGACAGTGCGACGCGTCCAGCTGCGGCTCAAATCCGTCAAAGATCAAGTCTCTGCGGATGTCGACCGTGTAGTTCAAACTTCCAAATTTGACCCGACGGCCAGGGACGTAGCTTTCAATCTGCTCCAGATGGCCAAGCGAATTAGCCTGCAGTGCAAAGCCGCCGAATACGAAGATCTGTCCGGGGAGAAAAGTCTCACCCTGGACCGCATCACTATCGATGATAGTAGGAGCCATCAAGCCTAACGAAGACGACATAGAGGAACTCTCAATGAAAGCACCAATGTCGGTGTCAAAACTGGCGGATCTCGGGTAGGGGATCCCGAACTGTGCGTCTAGGCCGGATGGTAACAGGAGGCAGGGGACACGATGTTTCACCCAAGTTCGGGCCCTCTTGATGGAGGTAAAACCCTACGTCCTGCTTGATTAATATTGATGATATGGGTAGTACAAGAGTAGATCTACCACGAGATCAGAGAGGCTAAACCCTAGAAGCTAGCCTATGGTATGATTGTATGTTGTGATTGTTGTCCTACGGACTAAAACCCTTCGGTTTATATAGACACCGGAGAGGGTTAGGGTTACACAAGGTCGGTTACAAAGGAGGAGATATCCATATCCGTATTGCCTAGCTTGCCTTCCACGCCAAGTAGAGTCCTATCCGGACACGAGACGAAGTCTTCAATCTTGTATCTTCATAGTCCAACAGTCCGGCTGTCCGGAGACCCCCTAATCCAGGACTCCCTCAGCGTTGCTTCGTAAGGGGCTGATTTGGATCCATATGTTTCATGCTATGGTTAGGTTTACCTTAATACTTTTGTTGTAGTTGCGGATGCTTGCAATAGAGGTTAATCATAAGTGGGATGCTTGTTCAAGTAAGAACAGCACCCAAGCACGGGTCCACCCACATATCAAATTATCAAAGTATCGAAAGCGAATCATATGAACGTGATGAAAACTAGCTTGACGATATTCCCATGTGTCCTCGGGAGCGCTTTTCCTATTATAAGAGTTTGTTCCGGCTTGTCCTTTGCTACAAAAATGACTTGCTGCACTTTATTTACTTTTGTTACTTGTTGCTCATTACAATTTATCTTGTCACAAAACTATCTGTTACCACTTATTCCAGTACTTGCAGAGAATACCTTGCTGAAAACCACTTATCATTTCCTTCTGCTCCTCGTTGGGTTCGACACTCTTACTTATCGAAAGGACTATGATAGATCCCCTATACTTGTGGGTCATCACTTGTAAATTAAAGCAGATGGTCTCGGGCGAAGGCGCTTGGTTGGTCGATTTTGACTAGTAAAATATCGGAAGTAGTTCACACGTGATAAAAACATTGAACGACACTCGGACGATTGCTAATCCAGCCATTAGCTGCTGTTTCAGCCTTGCCCATGGATGGCATGATACGCACGTCGTGCATGTATCGTCTGGTAATGTCGGTCATATAGCAGTGCTCGTAAAATATACACTGGTCTCTCAAATTACACGCGTAACACACCGGTTTTACTTACAGACCTCGGGCCCTCGGTTTCATTACTCCTGTATTTTATGCGTTGTTTCCAATGACGAGTAAATTACACTTGTATGTTAATACAGGTTTGAAATAAACCAGAGCTCCCAAGCGCGGCCTTACCGTTTCATGCCATCTCAGTTTCTCGAAGGTGCTCATAGGTGTCCGATGATCCTGGCTTCCTGAATGAGCAGCGGGCGCTGTATGAGACCATCCGTAGGGCCCGCGAGGCCCTCTCCATTGTCCTTCGAGTTGTTGCGCTCACCGTGGCGCCAAGCATTGTTAACATCGTCAACGAACATGAGGATTCAGGAGATGACTTTATTTTGACTGGATGACACTAGGGACCCACTAGGGCCATAGCCGTACGTACGCAAGTGCCTCCTTATTATGTACAACTATATTTTTTTTTGCTTTCTCCTGGTTTCCTGACATCACGGTCCCACACCATTGTCAACCTATGTAGTCAATATAAACGAGAGAATTGCACAAGGTGCGGCCGACAGCTAGGACCAAGCAGCTCGAGCAGTATTTGTGTTTTTGGGGCGTGAGCACTGCAGAGTTTTTCTTGGCGATGATTTCGTTGTTGTTCAGAGGAGAGCAGGGTATTAACTGGGCGGGCTGTGGCCCGTCTAGCCCAGGCCAGATATCTAGCCCAGATACTAATTTTTTCAAGATGAAAATGGCTAGCCTAGCTATACATCTTTTTGAGGAATACCCAGGCAAGGTCAACTTGTTATTCTCCGCCCTGTTGGGCTGTAAATCTTTCCTAGGAGGGATGCATTAGGCTTAACAGGAAAATGAGCTTTAAAAAAATAATAAATGGGATGTAATTATAAAAACTGGGCAGTAACTATAAAAAAATGCACCAAACACGAAACTAGTTTATAAAATATTGTTTATGGATTTTGAAAATCGTAAATTTTCATTGTTGCGCGCGCAATGTTTTGTTGGATTTTTACGTAATACAAATTTATATTTAATCTAACTAGAAATTTCGGGATAAAAATATTTCGGATCCTATCAAAATGTGGGAAATTTTATTGAATTCTGTCTTCAACGGTTGGTTGAAATTATTAATCGTTGTACTAGCTATAAAATGGGCTGTACTTTTAACAAACTGTAAATGGGCTGTTGTTAATACCATTAGAATTCAAAAATGGGATGTACATTATTACAAAACGCAAATGGGCTATTAGTTCTCTGCCACACAGTTGTGGGCCTACTAAGTGACGCATCCCCTAAAAAAATAAGTTGACGCGTATGCAAGGCTTTGTCAACTTATTATAGTAACACACAGTTCTAGCAGCAGTGGCCGATGGATGTCTATCCAACGGATGTCGTGCTTCTTTAATCTCGGATATTTTTAGCTTCAGTCGCCCAAAAAATGATTCCTCCCCCTGACATCTGGGGTCCACCATTTCGGAGGCTGACATGTGGGCCTACTAAGGTGGAGCGTACCAAGGGCTTTGTCAACTTAGTTAATATAAACGATTCCAGCTTCAGTGACCATACGATGTCCATCCAACGGCCATAGTGCTTCTTCAACCTCTAGTCTTCTTGGTCCAGCTGCCCAAAGCAGCGCCGGTCGTGTCGCCTGCTCCTGCCTCCCGTGGTCGGCTGTGCTGCCGCGGAGGCCTCACCGCCCCCATACTACTCCCACCGCTGGCCAGGCCATCCCTCCACTCTCCCACACCCCCTGTTATTCTGCGGCGACGGCAGCCTCACACCGCAGCCGAACCAGTGAACCCTCATACTCCTCTCCGCGCGGGCTTCCGCTGCTGCGTCTTCCCTGGATCCGCGTCGTCCCCTTCCTAGGCCTCGCCGTCGTCCACCGCCCTGGTGCTCTCGGCGCGGCGTGGTCAATGTGGTCAACGACCGACTTCCATCGGAAGAGTACTGTACGTGGAGAGGCTGACAGCTGGGTCCACGGAGGCCGCAAGGAAGTGCCTCCTTATTACGCGCAAAATAATTATTCCTCCACCTGACAGCGGGGACCCACCAGACAGGCCACCTTATTTCGTGAAAAAAACATTCCCCCTGACTACTGGGACCCACCAGAGGGGCCACCGTACTTCGTGAAAAAAACGTTCCCCCCGCTGTCATCCCGGACCCACCGGAAGTGCCTCCTTATTACGCACAAAAAAAATGAATACTCCCCCTGCTAGCTGGGACCGACCTTGTTGGGAGGCTGAATTGTGGGCCTACTAAGTTGACGGGGACGGAGGGCTTTGTCAACTTAGTCAATATGAACGATTCTAGCTCCAGTAACCGTACGATGTCCATCCAACGGCCGTAGTGCTTCTTCAACCTCTGGTCTTCTTGCTCCAGCCACCCAAAGCAGCGCCGGTCGTGCCGCCTGGTCCTGCCTCCCGTGGCCGGCTGTGCTGCTGCGGAGGCCTCACCGCCCCCTATTATTCCCACCGCTGGCCAGGCCCTGCGGCGACGGCAGCCTCACACCGCAGCTGAACGAGTGAACCCTCATACTCCTCTCCGCGTGGGCATCCACTGTCGCGTCTTCACCGGCTCTGTGTCGTCCCCTTCCTAGGCCTCGCCGCCGTCCACTGCCCTAGTGCTCTCGGCGCGGCGTGGTCAACGCGGTCAAGGAACGACTTCCATCGGACGTGGACTGTACGTGGAGAGGCTGACAGCTGGGTCCACGGCGGCAGCAAGGAAGTGCCTCCTTATTACGCGGAAAATAATGATTCCTCCACCTCACAGCAGGGACCCACCGGACGGGCCACCGTATTTCGTGAAAAAAAGTTTCCCCCCTGACTGTTGGGACCCACCAGCTACACCTTCGCACGAAAGGAAGTGCGTCCGGGCAAAAAAATGATTCGCCTCCCTGGCTGCTGGGACCCACCAGCTACATCTTCGCATGCAAGGAAGTGCGTCCGGAAAAAAAACCAAAACGATTCGCCCCCTGACTGCTGGGACCCACCAGCTACATCTTCGCAGGCAAGGAAGTGCCTGACAGTCGGGACCCACCTGGTCGAAGCATACGTAGCGTTGTCATTCTGGTCGCGACCGTGTACATACATATATACTGGTCGATGTAGAGGCGTGCACGTGTCGTAGTAGAGGCACATACGTGTCGTAGTAGAGGCACGCATGTAGCATGTACACGTACGTATAGCGGGCAGGGTGCAAGAAAGAAAATACGGCCACGTACGTACATACGGGCAGGGTCTCGAACTCCTACTCACGCATACGTATGGCGAGGGCTCGTGTACATGGCTAGGTCGGAACGGAGAAACAGCGTCGTCGTCATGTTCATGGGGAGGCAACGGAATGCGTCGTGTTCATGGGGAGGCAACGGAATGCGTCGTGTTCATGGGGAGGCAACAGAATGCGTCATGTTCATCGGGAGGCAACGGAACACGTGGGAGCCAACCGGCTGGGTCAGAACGGAATGTGTGGTTGTGTTCATCGGGAGGGCTTGGACAGAATAGGCGATGGAAACGAGGCCTGGCGTATCGCAGAACAGAGGAAACGGCCTTGTGTTCGACCGACCACGTTCGAAACGGGATCCTGTTCATCGGGAGGGGTCTGGCGTACCGCAAAACGGACGAAATGGACCTCCTACGGTCGAAACAAGGGTCCTGTTGATCGGGAGGGGTGTGGCGTACCGCAAAACGGACGAAACGGACCTCCTACGGTCGAAACAGGGGTCCTGTTGATTGGGAAGGGTGTGGCGTACCGCAAAACGGACGAAACGGACCTCCTACGGTCGAAACGGGGGTCCTGTTCATCGGGAGGGGTGTGGTGTACCGCAAAACGGGACTCCACGGGATACTGATCATCTCCACCGTTGACCTCCTCCAGCCTCCACGCGCTACCGTCGACCCCCTCCAGCCTCCACGGGCTCCTGTTCATCCAGCCTCCACCGCGCGCTACTCCACCAGCTACTATTCAACCACCCCTCCACGGGCACCCCTCCACCATCTACTGTTCTTCCAGCCCTCCACACCACGGGGTCCTGTTCAACCACCCCTCCACGGGCACCCCTCCACCGTCTACTGTTCATCCAGCCCTCCACACCACGGGGTCCTGTTCATCCAGAGGAAACGCCACCGCTCACTGTTCATCCAACCCCCCCCCCCCGCACAACGCTCACTGTTCATCCAATCGATCGGCTTTAGTTAGCAGCAGTAGCGAAGGAATCGCTCGATCGGGTTTAGTTAACAGCCATTGATCGATCGCTCGGATTCAGTAACGTGTAGCCTGTAGTGCAATTGCTCGGGTTCAGTTAGATCCCACGCCTCGCTCGGGTTCAGTTAGAGCCAATGCCTCGCACACACGCGCATACGTGTATGAGAGAAACACGCATCGCTCGGCCTCCGACCTCCCACCGTAACCGGGAACTCCCCCAAATTTTCCTCGCCCTCGCTTCTACCATGTTTTTTTCCGTCATGGACGGCCCAAAGAATGTCATGCAGCTGCGTCTCTGGCCCGCCCAGGACGAAAAGCCCTTTTTCTGTCATGATTTTTTGTCATAGTAGTAGGAGCCCACCACATCTATGATGATACCGGGTTTTGTCACAATTATCGTCATATGTATGACAGAAAAAAATTCGTTCGGCCCAAAATGTCACGGATGTGTCTTCTTTTGTAGTGAAGACTCCTGATGCGCCAGAGTAGCACCTGGGGGGTGCCCCGAGGGGGGCACAACCCACCAGGGAGCGCCAGGGCCACCTGGCGCGCCCAGGTGGGTTGTGCCCACCTCGGTGGCCTCCCGTACCCCTTCTTTGCACTATAAATTCCCAAATATTCCTAAACCCCCCAGGGTTAACCTAGATCAGAAGCTCCACCGCCGCAAGGCTCTGTAGCCACCGAAAAGCAATCTAGACCCTTTCCGGCACCCTGCCGGAGAGGGGGATCATCTTCGGTGGCCATCTTCATCATCCCGGTGACCACCACGATGAGGAGGGAGTAGTCCACCCTCGAGGCTGAGGGTTTGTACCAGTAGCTATGTGTTTAATCTCTCTCTCGTGATCTATATCATGGGATTTGTTAATATAGTCGGATCATATGATGTTTCTCCCCTCTATACCCTTGTTGTGATGAATTGAATCTTTACCCTTTGAAGTTTTGTCTTGTCGGATTGAATATTCAGATTTGAGAACACATGATGTATGTCTTGCGGTATGAATACTTGAGGTGACAATGAGGTATCGTATTGATTCACTTGATATATGTTATGGCACTCAACTTGCGGATTCCCGAGGTGATGTTGGGGTAATCTATGCATATCGGTTGATGCATGTTTTTATTATCTTTTCTCCGATAGAAACTTTGGGGTCTCTTTATAGTTCCTTGTGTGGATTGAGTATTATGAATATGAATTTGCTTTGGAATTATTTTAGTACGAACTCTAGGATAGATCTAACGGAAATAATAGCTTTGCGTTATTTTAGTACGAACTCTTGAATAGATCGAACGGAAAGAATAGCTTTGAGGTGGTTTCGTACCCTACAAACAATATCCATCTTTTGTTCTCTGCTAATAGGAACTCGGGAGTGATTCTTTATTGCACTTTTAGGGATAATCATATGATCCAACTATGTTAGCATTGTTGAGAGGTTGCACTAGCGAAAGTACGGACCCTAGGCCTCATTTTCAAGCATTGCAATACCGTTTTTGTGCCCCTTTACTATTTTCTACCTTGCTATTTTCATTTATTCAGATTATAAAAATATATTTCTACCATCCATATTACACTTTTATCACCATCTCTTCGCCGACCTAGTGCACCTATACAATTTTCCATTGTATTAGGTGTGTTGGGGACACAAGAGATTTCTTTTATTTGGTTGCAAGTTCGTTTGAGAGAGACCATCTTCATCCTACACCACTCACGGATTGATAAACCTTAGGTCATCCACTTGAGGGAAATTTGCTACTGTCCTACAAAACTCTACGCTTGGAGGCCCAACACGTGTCTACAAGAATAAAGTTGCTTAGTAGACATCAAATCTCGAGACATATCCAGGTCCATATGAATATTTTAGGCAGTACATGCTAGAAATGTTTGGCGGTGTTTGGAGCCAATGTTGGCATACACGATGTTTGGGATTTCGGTTTGATAGAATGGGTAAGCTCAAGTTGTGTTTGTTCGTGCCTCAACTTGATATAGGTGATAGCGGAGCAGTAACGAGAGCGGTGAAGAGTTGAGGTGGATGCGGGGCAGAAATGATGACATACATTAGCTATGAGCATTCAACAGGAAGACTGGATGATGGGGTGTGAGGGTTTCATTTGTAGTCTTAGAGCGTCCATCATGTCATAGTCATAGTCCTTTTTTAGTGGGCCAGTAAAGACAATTTTTGTGAAACCAACAAAAATTATGCAACTTGGTACAACATTTCAATCACTGATGCAACAATGTCTTCTATAGCAGGTTCTCCTTAATATTCATGTAGTCATCAGTCGACTCAATTGTTTTTTGCCGTGAGCGGGCGGGTGGGGGAGGAGTTGTTTTAAACAACCATCGGGGGGTCACCACATGAATATTATTTCATTTAAAAAAGATTGATCCACTTTATAAGGAAAACCAGATCGAAAACCTTAACAGCTCGAGGGGCAAACATAGTCAATTACACC
Source organism: Triticum urartu (assembly GCF_003073215.2). NCBI lineage: Eukaryota > Viridiplantae > Streptophyta > Magnoliopsida > Poales > Poaceae > Triticum > Triticum urartu. The sequence continues at coordinate 74,204,762 of NC_053028.1, read as the reverse complement.
CAAGGAAAAATAAAAGCCCACAGAGATGTGGAGACATGAAGAAACTCTAAAGTTTTGCAAACACGATGAGCAACATGCAGGACAGAAACACGAGCAATGTAACGAGGAGCGGCACAAACATAGTCCAAGGGCATTGCGACACTGATATACTCGAGTAGCAACAATAGGACCTGCTTGCTTGGTGGCAACTAGCCAAAGAGAGTCAACGAATGTCGCCCGCCTAGAAAATTTAAGGGTAAGGTGGTTGCATGTGGTGGATAAAATCTAGAAAATGGAATGCAAAGTTGGCCCACACATTGCCTAATTCGGCATATGCACCTTGTCAGAGACCTCGCGCATTAGCATCCCAACATAAATTGACTCTACAACAAGAATTTGGCATTGGAAGCGACATGGAAATGGCATTTTCCTCCTATGAAGTTTTTCTCTTTTCTTCTACAGCTTCTTTTTCATCTATTTTTAGGGTAATAAGAGAGCTTTATTGCATGCGAATGTTCATAGGACTACAAGCCAGATCCGAGGAATCCAAAAATCAAACATGCCTACCCTAATTGAGGGTAGAAGCAAACTGAACACGAGAATGTGCATCCCTATTTTGCTCTTAGCGTTCATGGCCAAAAGTGACCATATGGAATGAAATCTTCTTCTCTATCTCTTTAAAATGGCGCCATATGTCATTCTCGAGTTCATCTTGTACAGATTGTTGATCACTTCTAGACAGTCTGACATAATCCAAACTAAAGTCTGATACGTCTCAAACATATCAATATTTTTTTACTGTTTCATGCGATTATAATATCACTTTTATATACTTTCTATAGCAATTTATATTCTTTTTCTGGAAAACCTATTAATTTAATGCTTAGTGCCAGATTTTTTTTTTGCATGTTTTTGGTTTTTCAGGAAAGCAGTATCTACAAGGATCAAAATGCCATGGGGATTTAATATAATTTTTCTCCATAGGAAGAGTCTAGAAAGTACAGGAGCTAGACGAGAGGAGCAACAGGGGCTCCATGTAGCCACCTGGTGCGTCCAGGGCCTGGCCAGCGCCCCTAGGCCGCGTGAGTCCCCTATCCACCGCCTTATGTCCATTCCTTGCCTATAAATCCCATCTTTCGCAAAACCGATGGTACCAATTTTCTCTGGGTTTCAACCCCCCATGTAATTGTAAATATCATGTTGGAATGAAACTGTACCGTAGAACAATTGTTATATGGTCCTTGGGTCAAAGAAAGTTTTTGTTCCAAAGAGATCCAATCTCGAGGCCTCTTCATCAACCTTGCTACCTCCATGACCATGTGTGAGTAGTTCCCTTAGGACCTTAGGGTTCATAGCAGTAGCTATATGGCATTCTCTCTCTTTGTCTTCTTCTTCTTCAATACCAAGTTGTCGGGAGTTTTCTCACATGATCGGGATCAATAGGATGTAATAAGTGGTGTATTTGTTGGTATATGATGAATTGTCACTGTATAATCATATTTTTCATTGAAATCAATTGAATCTTTTGAAGTTTCTTCGTTGTATATTGAATAGCTCCACATGCTCTTCGATCTATGTATCTTTTTTGGCCAAGTTTGATGGATATTTCTTTAGAGGGAGTGGTGGATTGTACTTGGTTCTAATCTTGCGATCCATACCCCATTGATGGAAATGTATAGGACACGTATTATATTGTCGCCACTGATATGTCTCCAACATATATCTACAATTTATGAAGTATTCATGCTATATCTACATGAGTTTTCTACATGGTTTTGATGCACTTTTGTATTATTTTTATGGACTAACATATTAATCTAGTGCCTAGTGTCAGCTCCTAATTTTTGCCTATTTCTTTGTTTCACGGAAAAACATACCAAATAAAGTCCAAAAGCGATAAAATTTATGGGCATTTTTCTTTGGAACATAAGAGGCCCTTGAAGCTTCGGGAGAGGACTAAAAGACCCATGAGGTGGCCACAAGCTCAAGGGGTGCGCCCTACCCCCGTGACACCTTTTGACGTGATTCCAATGGTGAAAATTCCTATAAACTGAGAAACCCTGAAAAGTAACCTAGATCTTTTACCCCGCTGCCGCAAGCCTCTGTTTTGAAGCAATCTCATCTGGAGGCCTTTCCAGCACCCTTCCCGAGTGGGAAGTCATCATGGAGGCCATCTTCATCATCCTTTATGCCTCCATGGTGATGCATGAGTAGTTCATCCTCAGGGCCGGGGGTTTGTACTAGTAGTTATGTGTTTGATCTCTCTCTCTCTCTCTTTCTCTGTCTCTCTCTCGCTCTCTCTCTCTCATGTTCATGATTTGACACATCTTGACGTATCATGAGGTTTATCAATATAATTGGATCACATGATGTTCACCTTCCTATCTTATTTTTGTGATGGATTGAGTCTTGTTCTTTGAGGTTTATTTATGTTGGGTTGAATATTTTGTATTTGAGATCACTTGATGAATGTCTCACTCGCGGATACTCATGGTAACATTGGGGTATCTAGGTGACATTAGAGTTGATTGATGTGTATCATATGACGTTGTCGTGGTACAATCTCTAGAAGTATTCATGGCAATTTGGGGTGATTCATAAGATTGATTGGAAACACATCTTTGAGGTGGTTTACTACCTACACGATTTCATCCTACTTTCTCCGGTAGGAATAGAGACTTTGGAGTGATTATTGCCGCACTTTGAGGGATTTTTATGTGATTCAATTATGTTAATGTTGTTGAGAGATTGCACTAGCGAAAGTATGAACCCTAGGCCTTGTGTCTAAGCATTGAGACACCTTTTTGCTCGCCTTTTGTTACTTGCTACCTGAAAGCGCAGGTTCACTCCCAGATGCGGGTGAATGGGAGATTTTTAGAAATTCGTCAAACTCTGAGGAATTTGACAAAAATCAGAATGAAGAAATAGAAACGCGAGGGAACTAAGTCATCACACAGACAAAAAGCATGCAAATAGGATACATACACTCATACAAACATGAGGAAGATGAACTGAAGAAATGAAAAACGGCATGATGAAAGTAATCAGTTCAAATTCTTTAGAAGGTAGATCACAAATTCTTCAATAGCGGACTAACGTAAAGCTAAAGGGGTGAGGAATTTGAAACCAGATAGGCTCGGTGAAGACACAGTGATACGTCTCCAAAATATCTATATTTTTTGATTGTTCCATGCTATTATATTATCAATCTTGGATGTTTTATATGCCTTTATATGCTATTTTATATGATTTTTGGGACTAACCTATTAACCTAGAGCCCAGTGCCAGTTTCTATTTTTTCCTTGTTTTTGAGTTTTACAGAAAAGGAATACCAAACGGAGTCCAATTGAAATGCCAATTTTTAATGATTTTTTATGGACGAAAAGAAGCCCCCGGAGTAAAAGAGTTGGGCCAGAAGAGTCCCGGGCCATCCACGAGGGTGGGGGCGCACCCTACCCCCCCCCCCCCGGTGCACCACCCTATCTCGTGGATGACTCGGGCACCTCCCTGACTTGTTCCCGATGCCAAAAATTCCTATAAATACTGAAACCTCCATAAAATAACCTAGATCGGGAGTTCCGTCGCCGCAAGCCTCCGTAGCCACCGAAAACCAATCTAGACCCGTTCCGGCACCCTGCCGGAGGGGGGAATCCCTCTCCGGTGGTCATCTTCATCTTCCCGGCGCTCTCCATGATGAGGAGGGAGTAGTCCACCCTCGGGGCTGAGGGTATGTACTAGTAGCTATGTGTTTGATCTCTCTCTCTCTCTCGTGTTCTTGATTTGGCACGATCTTGATGTATCGCCAGCTTTGCTATTATAGTTGGATCTTATGATGTTACTCCCCCTCTACTCTCTTGTAATGGATTGAGTTTTCCCTTTGAGGTTATCTTATCGGATTGAGTCTTTAAGGATTTGAGAAGACATGATGTATATCTTGCATGTGCTTATCTGTGGTGGCAATGGGATATTCACGTGATCTACTTGATGTATGTTTTGGTGATCAACTTGTGGGTTCCGTGACCTCATGAACTTATGCATAGGTTTTGGCACACGTTTTCGTCTTGACTCTCTGGTAGAAACTTTGGGGCACTCTTTGAAGTTCTTTGTGTTGGTTGAATAGATGAATCTGAGATTGTGTGATGCATATCGTATAATCATACCCATGGATACTTGAGGTGACACTGGAGTATCTAGATGACATTATGGTTTTGGTTGATTTGTGTCTTAAGGTGTTATTCTAGTAGGAACTCTAGGATAGATCGAACTGAAAGAATAGCCTCGTGTTATTTTACTACGGACTCTTGAATAGATCGATCAAAAAAAATAACTTTGAGGTGGTTTCGTACCGTACAATAATCTCTTCATTTGTTCTCTGCTATTAATGACTTTGGAGTGACTCTTTGTTGCGTGTTGAGGGATAATTATATGATCCAATTATGTTATTATTGTTGATAGAACTTGCACTAGTGAAAGGATGAACCCTAGGCCTTCTTTCAACACATTGCAATACCGTTTAACCTCACTTTTATCTTTAGTTACCTTGCTGTTTTTATATTTTCAGATTACAAAAACATATATCTACTATCCATATTGCACTTGTATCACCATCTCTTTGCCAAACTAGTGCACCTATACAATTTACCATTGTATTGGGTGTGTTGGGGACACAAGAGACTCTTTCTTATTTGGTTGCAGGGTTGTTTGAGAGAGACCATCTTCATCCTACGCCTCTCACAGATTGATAAACCTTAGGTCATCCAGTTGAGGGAAATTTCCTACTGTCCTACAAATCTCTGCACTTGAAGGCCCAACAACGTCTACAAGAAGAAGGTTGTGTAGTAGACATCAAGCTCTTTTCTGGCGCCGTTGCTGGGGAGGTTAGTGCTTGAAGGTATATCTTTAGATATTGCAATTGAATCTTTTAGTTTCTTGTTTTATCACTAGTTTAGTCTATAAAAGAAAACTACAAAAAATGGAATTAAGGTTGCCTCATATGCTTCATCTTTTTAATGTCTTTCATGAAAATAAGGATTTCGATAATTGTGCCAAAGTGTTAGAAGAAGAATGCGTTAAAATGTTTGGCACTAAATCTTTGGATGATGAGCATGATTGCAATGTTGTTAGTATGAATTCTTTGAATATCCATGATGCTAATGATATGCAAAGCCACAAGCTTGGGGGTGCTATGTTTGATGAAGATGATATTTTTAGTCTCCCATGTTTTGATGAGCAAATTTATTATGATGATAGCATGCCTCCTATTTATGATGATTATATTGATGAAAGTGGGTTTGGAAGAGTGTCAACTTTAGGAAGTAATGATCCCACTATTTTCGAGGGTGTTGAATCTTATTGTGATAATTATGAAAGTGGATTTGGAGAGGTCATGACTTTATTTAGTGATGAATCCACTATTTTGGAAGAGGTTCCAATTGATTGTGAAAACAAAGTTGCTATCTATGATGATTATTGTGATGACTTTAATTCTATAAAGAATAATGATATCGATGAAACGTGTCATCGTGATTTTAAATTTCAATCGTATTATGCCTCACATGATAGTTATTTCCTTGAGTTTGTTCCCACTACTATTGATGCTTATGTGGAGAGTAATAAATTTTCTATGCTTATGGATCATGAAAATAATGCTTTATGTGATGGTTATATTGTTGAATTCATTCATGATGCTACTGAAAATTATTATGATGTAGGAATATATGCTCGTAGTAATTGCAATAATATCAAGTTTCTCTCTATGTGCTTAAAATCTTGAAGTTATCCTTGTTTTACCTTCCTATGCAAGTTGATTCTTGTTCCCACAAGTTGTTTGCTCACAAAATCCCTATGCACAGGAAGTGGGTTAGACTTAAATGTTCTAGTCATATTCTTCATGATGCTCTCTTTATATTTCAATTCTTATCTTTTATGTGAGCATCATTGAAATTATCATGCCTAGCTAGGGGCGTTAAACGATAGCGCTTGTTGGGAGGCAACCCAATTTTATTTTTGTTCCTTACTTTTTATTCCTGTTTAGTAATAAATAATTCATATATCCTCTGTTACGTTTGTGTTTTTTATGTTTTAATTAGTGTTTGTGCCAAGTAAATCCTTTAGGATCTTCTTGGGTGATTGTTGTTTGATCTTGCTGAAAAAAACAGAAAGTATGCGCTCACGAGAATAATTTTCATTTTTTACCATAGAGCGATAAAATACCAATTCCAACTGTAGTAGATCAATATACAAATTATTTAGGTCGCCCTAATTTTCCAGAATTTTTGGAGTTACAGAAGTATTCTAAACCTCCAGATTCCTACAGACTGTTCTGTTTTTGACAGATTTTGTTTTCTATGTGTTGTTTGCTTATTTTGATGAAACTATGAGTACTATCGGAGGGTATTGATAACCCACAAGTATAGGGGATCGCAACAGTTTTCGAGGGTAGGGTATTAAACCCAAATTTATTGATTCGACACAAGGGGAGCCAAAGAATATTCTCAAGTATTAGCAGCTGAGTTGTTAATTCAACCACACCTGGATAACTTAATATCTGCAGCAAAGTATTTAGTAGCACAGTAATATGATAGTAGTGGTAACGGTAGCAGAAGTAACAGTAGCAAAAGTAATATTTTTGGGTTTTGTAATGATTGTAACAGTAGCAGCGGAAAAGTAAATAAGCGAAGAACAATATATGGAAAGCTCGTAGGCATTGGATCGGTGATGGAGAATTATGCCGGATGCGGTTCATCATGTAACAGTCATAACATAGGGTGACACAGAACTAGCCCCAATTCATCAATGTAATGTAGGCATGTATTCCAAATATAGTCATACGTGCTTATGGAAAAGAACTTGCATGACATCTTTTGTCCTACCCTCCCGTGGCGGCGGGGTCCTATTGGAAACTAAGGGATATTAAGGCCTCCTTTTAATAGAGTACCGGACCAAAGCATTAACACATAGTGAATACATGAACTCCTCAAACTACGGTCATCACCGGGAGTGGTCCCGACTATTGTCACTTCGGGGTTGCCGGATCATAACACATAGTAGGTGACTATAGACTTGCAAGATAGGATCAAGAACTCTCATATATTGATGAAAACATAATAGGTTCATATCTGAAATCATGGCACTCGGGCCCTAGTGACAAGCATTAAGCATAGCAAAGTCATAGCAACATCAATCTCAGAACATAGTGGACACTAGGGATCAAACCCGAACAAAACTAACTCGATTACATGATAAATCTCATCCAACCCATCACCGTCCAGCAAGCCTACGATGGAATTACTCACGCACAACGGTGAGCATCATGAAATTGGTGATGGATGAAGGTTGATGATGACGATGGCGACGGATTCCCCTCTTCGGAGCCCCGAACGGACTCCAGATCAGCCCTCCCGAGAGAGCTTAGGGCGTGGCGGTGGCTCCGTATCGTAAAACGCGATGAATCCTTCTCTTTGATTTTTCTTCTCCCCGAAAGTGAATATATGGAGTCAAGGTTGAGGTCGGTGGAGCGTCAGGGGGGCCCACGAGGCAGGGGGGCGCGCCCCCACCCTCGTGGATAGGTGGTGCCCCCCTGATGTGGATCTTTCTTCCAGTATTTTTATATATTCCAAAATAATTCTCCGTTGATTTTTCAGGTCATTCCGAGAACTTTTATTTCTGCACAAAAATAACACCATGGCAATTCTGCTGGAAACAACATCAGTCCGGGTTAGTTCCATTCAAATCATGCAAGTTAGAGTCCAAGACAAGGGCAAAAGTGTTTGGAAAAGTAGATACGACTGAGACGTATCTGGTATGAACCATAGAGAAGTTGGAATACAATAGATATTACACAATTATGAATTTAGAATAAATTCACAATAGTACCTAAGTGGTGATTTATTTTCTTATACTAACGGAGCTTACGAGTTTTCTGTTAAGTTTTGTGTTGTGAAGTTTTCAAGTTTTGGGTAAAGATTCGATGGACTATGGAATAAGGAGTGGCAAGAGCCTAAGCTTGGGGATGCCCAAGGCACCCCAAGGTAATATTCAAGGACAACCAAGAGCCTAAGCTTGAGGATGCCCCGGATGGAATCCGCTCTTTCGTCTTCGTTCATCGGTAACCTTACTTGGAGCTATATTTTTATTCACCACATGATATGTGTTTTGCTTGGAGCGTCATTTTATTTTATTTTGTTTTGCTTGCTGTTTGAATAAAATACCAAGATCTGAAATTCTTAAATGTTAGAGAGTCTTCACATAGTTTCATAATTATTCGACTACTCATTCATCTTCACTTCTATCTTTTGGAGTAGTTTGTCATTTGCTCTCATGCTTCACTTATATGAAATTAGTCCTAATATGATAGCATCCAAGATGGGTATAATAAAAACTTTCATATAAAGTGCATTGAATACTATGAGAAGTTTGATACTTGATGATTGTTTTGAGATATGAAGATGGTGATATTAGAGTCATGCTCGTGAGTAGTTGTGAATTTGAGAGATACTTGTGTTAAAGTTTGTGATTCCTGTAGCATGCACGTATGGTGAACCGTTATGTGATGAAGTCGGAGCATGATTTATTTTTTATTGTCTTCCTTATGAGTGGCGGTCGGGGACGAGCGATGGTCTTTTCCTACCAATCTATCCCCCTAAGAGCATGCGCGTAGTATTTTGTTTCGATAACTAATAGATTTTTTGCAATAAGTATGTGAGTTCTTTATGACTAATATTGAGTCTATGGATTATACGCACTCTCACCCTTCCACCATTGCTAGCCTCTCTAGTATCGTGCAACTTTCGTCCGTACCATAAACCCTCCATTTACCTTCCTCAAAACAGCCACCATATCTGCCTATTATGGCATTTCCATAGCCATTCCGAGATATATTGCCATGCAACTTTCCACCGTTCCATTTATTATGACATGCTCCATCATTGTCATATTGCTTCGCATGATCATGTAGTTGACATCGTATTTGTGGCAAAGCCACCGTTCATAATTTTTCATACATGTCACTCTTGATTCATTGCACATCCCGGTACACCACCGGAGGCATTCACATAGAGTTATATTTTGTTCTAAGTATCGAGTTGTAATTCTTGAATTGTAAGTAAATAAAAGTGTGATGATCATAATTATTAGAGTATTGTCCCATGTGACGAAAGGATGATGGAGACTATGATTCCCCCACAAGTTGGGATGAGACTCCAGACGAAAAAAAAGAGAAAAAAGAGGCCATAAAAAGAGAAGGCTCAAAAAACAAAAAAAAACAAAAAATGAGAGAAAAAGAGAGAGGGGGCAATGCTACTATCCTTTTACCACACTTGCTTCAAAGTAGCACCATGATCTTCATGATAGAGAGTCTCATATGTTGTCACTTTCATATACTAGTGGGAATCTTTCATTACAGAACTTGGATTGTATATTCCAATTATGGGCTTCCTCAAAATACCCTAGGTCTTCGTGAGCAAGCGAGTTGGATGCACACCCACTTAGTTTCTTTTTTAGCTTTCATACACTTATAGCTCTAGTGCATCCGTTGCATGGCAATCCCTACTCACTCACATTGATATCTATTGATGGGCATCTCCATAGCCCATTGATATGCCTAGTTGATGTGAGACTATCTTCTCCTTTTTGTCTTCTCCACAACCACCATTCTATTCCACCTATAGTGCTATGTCCATGGCTCGCGCTCATCTATTGCGTGAAGATTGAAAAAGCCTGAGAACATCAAAAGTATGAAACAATTGCTTGGCTTGTCATCGGGGTTGTGCATGATTTAAATATTTTGTGTGATGAAGATAGAGCATAGCCAGACTATATGATTTTGTAGGGATAGCTTTCTTTGGCCATGTTATTTTGAGAATACATGATTGCTTGGTTAGTATGCTTGCAGTATTATTATTTTTATGTCAATATTAAACTTTTGTCTTGAATCTTTCGGATCTGAACATTCATGCCACAATAAATAAAATTACATTAAAAAATATGTTGGGTAGCATTCCACATCAAAAAAATTGTTTTTATTATTTACTTACTCGAGGACGAGCGGGAATTAAGCTTGGGGATGCTTGATACGTCTCCAATATATCTATAATTTTTTATCGTTCCATGTTATTATATTATCAATCTTGGATGTTTTATATGCCTTTATATGCTGTGGGACTAACCTATTAACCTAGAGCCCAGTGCCAGTTTCTGTTTTTTCCTTGTTTTTGAGTTTTACAGAAAAGGAATACCAAATGGAGTCCAATTGACGTGCCAATTTTTGATGATTTTTTATGGACCAAAAGAAGCCCCCGAAGTAAAAGAGTTGGGCCAGAAGAGTCCCGGGCCGTCCATGAGGGTGGGGGCGTGCCCCCCCCCCCCCCCCGGGCGCGCCGCCCTATCTCGTGGATGACTCGGGCACCTCCCTGACTTGTTCCCGACGCCAAAAAATCCTATAAATACTGAAACCTCCAGAAAATAACCTAGATCGGGAGTTCCGCCGCCGCAAGCCTTCGTAGCCACCGAAAACCAATCTAGACCCGTTCCGGCACCCCGCCGGACGGGGGAATCCCTCTTCGGTGGCCATCTTCATCATCCCGGCGCTCTCCATGACGAGGAGGGAGTAGTCCACCCTCGGGGCTGAGGGTATGTACTAGTAGCTATGTGTTTGATCTCTCTCTCTCTCGTGTTCTTGATTTGGCACGATCTGGATGTATCACGAGCTTTGCTATTATAGTTCGATCTTATGATTTTTCTCCCCCTCTACTCTCTTGTAATGGATTGAGTTTTCCCTTTGAGGTTATCTTATCATATTGAGTCTTTAAGGATTTGAGAACACTTGATGTATGTCTTGCATGTGCTTATCTGTGGTGACAATGGGATATTCACGTGATCTACTTGATGTATGTTTTGGGTGTGTTGGGGACACAAGAGACTCTTTGCTATTTGGTTGCAGGGTTGTTTGAGAGAGACCATCTTCATCCTATGCCTCCCACAGATTGATAAACCTTAGGTCATCAGCTGAGGGAAATTTGCCACTGTCCTACAAACCTCTGCACTTGGAGGCGTAGCAATGTGTACAAGAAGAAGGTTGCGTAGTAGACATCATGTAGCGATTTGGTAGATGATACGTCCATTTTGCATCATGCTTTTATATTGATATTTTTTGCATTATGGGATGTTATTGCCTATTTTGGTACAATACTTATGCCTTTTCTCTCTTATTTTACAAGGTTTACATGAAGAAGGGAGAATACCGGCAGCTGGAATTCTGGACCGAAATGGAGCAAATCCTAGAGACCTATTCTACATAACTCCAAAAGTCCTAAAAATTTACGGAGAATTGTTTTGGAATATATAAAAAATACTGGGCAAAGGAAATACCAGAGGGGACCCACCAGGCAGCCACAAGGGTGGGGGCATGCCCTACCCCCCTAGGCGCGCCCCCTACCTTATGGCCCACCTGGCAGGTCCCCGGTGCCCATCTCTGCTATATGGTGTGTTTTGACCTAGAAAAAATCAAGAGGAAGCTTTCAGGATGAAGCGCCACCGTCTCGAGGCGGAACCTGGGTAGAACCAATCTAGGGCTCCGACGGAGCTGTTCTGCCAGGAAACTTCCCTCCTGGAGGGGGAAATCGAAGCCATCGTCATGACCAGCGATCCTCTCATCGAGAGGGGGTGAATCTCCATCAACATCTTTAGCAGCACCATCTCCTCTCCAAACCCTAGTTCATCTCTTGTATCCAATCTTTGTCTCAAAACCTTAGATTGGTACCTGTGGGTTGCTAGTAGTGTTGATTACTCCTTGTAGTTGATGCTAGTTGGTTTATTTGGTGGAAGATCATATGTTCAGATCCTTAATGATAATTATTACTCCTCTAATTATGAACATGAATATGCCTTGTGAGTAGTTACGTTTGTTCCTGAGGACATGGGAGAAGTCTTGTTATAAGTAATCATGTGAATTTGGTATTCGTTCGATATTTTGATGAGATGTATGTTGTCTCTCCTCTAGTGGTGTTATGTGAATGTTGACTACATGGCACTTCACCATGATTTGGGCCTAGGGGAAGGCATTGGAAAGTAATAAGTATATGATGGGTTGCTAGGGTGACAGAAGCTTAAACCCTAGTTTATGTGTTGCTTCGTAAGGGGCTGATTTGGATCCATATGTTTCATGCTATGGTTAGATTTATCTTAATTCTTCTTGTGTGCTTGCGGATGCTTGCGAGAGGGGCTAATCATAAGTGGGAGGCTTGTCCAAGTAAGTACAGCACCCAAGCACCGGTCCACCCACATATCAAATTATCAAAGTACCGAACGCGGATCATATGAGCATGATGAAAACTAGCTTGACAGTAATTCCCATGTGTCCTCGGGAGCGCTTTGATTTATATAAGAGTTCGTCCAGGCTTGTACTTTGCTACAAAAAGGGTTGGGCCACCTTGCTGCACTTTAGTTACACTTATTACTTGTTATCCATTACGAATTATCTTATCACAAAACTATCTGTTACCGATAATTCCAGTGCTTGCAGAGAATACCTTGCTGAAAACCGCTTGTCATTTCCTTCTGCTCCTCGTTGGGTTCAACACTCTTACTTATCGAAAGGACTATGATAGATACCCTATACTTGTGGGTCATCAAGACTCTTTTCTGGTGCCATTTCCGGGGAGTGAAGTGCCTTTGGTAAGGAAACATTTATATAGTGTGCTGAAATTTACTATCACTTGTTACTATGGAAAATAATCCTTGGAGGGGCTTGTTCGGGGTATCTTCACCTCGATCGGAAGCACAAAGAATTTCTCCTCAGCCTACTGAACCTACTGAAAATATTTATTATGAAATTCCTTCGGGTATGATAGAGAAACTGCTAGCTAATCCTTATGCAGGAGATGGAACATTACATCCTGATATGCATCTAATCTCTGTGGATGAAGTTTGTGGATTATTTAAGCTTGCAGGTTTGCCCGAGGATGAAGTCAAGAAGAAGGTCTTCCCTTTATCCTTGAAGGATAAGGCGTTGACATGGTATAGGCTATGTGATGATATTGGATCATGGAACTACAACCGATTGAAATTGGAATTTCATCAGAAGTTTTATCCTATGCATCTGGTTCATCGTGATCGGAATTATATTTATAATTTTTGGCCTCGTGAAGGAGAAAGTATCGCTCAAGCTTGGGGGAGGCTTAAGTCAATGTTATATTCATGCCCCAATCATGAGCTCTCATTAGAAATTATTATTCAAAACTTTTATGCTCGGCTTTCTCGTAATGATCAATCCATGCTTGATACTTCTTGTACTAGTTCTTTTATGAAGAAGACTATTGAATTCAAATGGGATTTATTGGAGAGAATTAAATGCAACTATGAAGATTGGGAACTCGATGAAGGTAAGGAGTCAGGTATAAACCTTAAGTTTCATTGTGTTAAATCTTTTATGGATACTGAGGGAGTCCTGGGTAAGGGGGTCCCCGGGCGTCCGGGCTATGTGATATGGGCCGGACTGATGGGCTGTGAAGATACAGGATAGAAGGCCTTCCCCCGTGTCCAGATGGGACTCTCCTTTGCGTGGATGGAAAGCTTGGCGATCGGATGTGAAGATTCCTTTCTCTATAAACCGACTCTGTACAACCCTAGGCCCCTCCGGTGTCTATATAAACCGGAGGGTTTAGTCTGTAGAGGCAATCATAATCAAACAGGCTAGACATCTAGGGTTTAGCCATTACGATATCGAGGTAGATCAACTCTTGTAACCCCTATACTCATCAGAGTAAATCAAGCAGGAAGTAAGGTATTACCTCCATTAAGAGGGCCCGAACCTAGGTAAACATCGTGTCCCCTGCCTCCTGTTACCTTCGATCCTCAGACGCATAGTTCGGGACCCCCTACCCGAGATCGGCCGGTTTTGACACCGACATTGGTGCTTTCATTGAGAGTTCCACCGTGCCGTCGACAGAAGGTTCGATGGATCGATCGATCATCTACAATGATGCTGTTTTGGGGAAGACTTTCCTCCCGACCAAATTTTCATATTCGGCGGCTTCACACTACGCGCCAACTCGATTGGCCACCTTGAGCAGAACGATAGCTACGCCCCTGGTCATTAGATCAGTTTCGGGAACCTAAATTATGTCGCTGATATCTGAGGAGATTTGATCTTCGAAGGGTTTGCGACCCCAACCACGGTGATGGCCCTAGAGTCGGAGCAAACTACCAGCAGGTCCAAAGATGGGAGTTTGGAGCCCACTGGACTCTCCGCTACAAACCGCATTATCGAGGATCCGGAGGTGATCTTGTCCACGGCGAACTCGAAATCAGTCCAGGTTCTCCCTATCATTGAAGGGCCGGACTCGCCCCCGGACTCTAGATCCAAACTCTCGAGGTCCGCGCCAAGCAGGAATAGCCAGGAAGCTCTCACTCCAACCAGCCCCGCGGACTCTCGCTTGCGTATCCAAACCTCGCTCTTAAACGAGGCTCTGGACTTAATGCCATCCCTCGCCATTATAGAGGAATCCCTTCCGAATTACGCCCAGCGCGGACTAGGGGCTGAGAGCGGGGAATTTTACGTCCCACCCACCACCCACTTCATAGCCACTGTCGAAGATTTAACCGACATGTTGGACTACGCCTCTGAAGGCATCGATGGCATGGACGACGAGGCCAGAGACGAACAAGGCCAAGACCCTCCATTTACCGGACGTTGGGTGGCCACCTCCACATATGACGTGTATATGGTGGACACACCCAAAGAGGATGACGACGACGGGAAGAAGGATCCAGTTGAGGACAAGCTTGCTGAAGCACCTCCAAAGCGTCGACGTCAATGGCGCCGCTCAAAATCGCATTGCGAAAAAGACAGCAATACTGGCACCAAAGACAATAACACTAGGAGAATGCGAAAGACCCCGAAGCCCCTGTCGAGCCAACATCCGAACAGGATGACTAGGCGGATGGGCAAGTTAACCCCAACAATCCGGTCGGGAACCAGGACTCGGAGGATAGTAACTACCTACCGATCTCCGAAGAGGATGTGAGCCTCGTGCTAGAGGAACCCCTCGAGCAAGAGCGCTTTAAGCGTCGGCTAATCGCTACTGCGTGAAGCCTAACAAAGAAGCAGCAGCTGCTTCAAGCTGAACAGGATGTACTCAATGACAGATGGACTAATGTCCTGGCAGTCGAGGAATATGGCCTCGAAAGCCCAACCAAGAGATACCCGAAGTGCAAGATCTAAAGATATACCTTCAAGTGCTAACCTCCCTGGCAACGGCGCCAGAAAAGAGCTTGATGTCTACTACACAACCTTCTTCTTGTAGACGTTGTTTGGCCTCCAAGTGCAGAGGTTTGTAGGACAGTAGCAAATTTCCCTCAAGCGGATGACCTAAGGTTTATCAATCCGTGGGAGGCGTAGGATGAAGATGGTCTCTCTCAAACAAACCTGCAACCAAATAGAAAAGAGTCTCTTGTGTCCCCAACACACCCAATACACCCAATACAATGGTAAATTGTATAGGTGCACTAGTTCGGCGAAGAGATGGTGATACAAGTGCAATATGGATGGTAGATATAGGTTTTTGTAATCTGAAAATATAAAAACAGCAAGGTAACTAATGATAAAAGTGAGAAAAAACAGTATTGCAATGTGTTGAAACAAGGCCTAGGGTTCATACTTTCACTAGTGCAGGTTCTCTCAACAATAATAACATAATTGGATCATATAACTATCCCTCAACATGCAATAAAGAGTCACTCCAAAGTCACGAATAGAGGAGAACAAACGAAGAGATTATTGTAAGGTACGAAACCACCTCAAAGTTATCCTTTCTGATCGATCTATTCAAGAGTCTGTAGTAAAATAACACGAAGCTATTCTTTCCGTTCAATCTATCCTAGAGTTCATACTAGAATAACACCTTAAGACACAAATCAACCAAAACCCTAATGTCACCTAGATACTCCAATGTCACCTCAAGTATCCGTGGGTATGATTATACGATATGCATCACACAATCTCAGATTCATCTATTCAACCAACACAAAGAACTTAAAAGAGTGCTCCAAAGTTTCTACCGGAGAGTCAAGACGAAAACGTGTGCCAACCCCTATGCATAAGTTCACGAGGTCAGGGAACTCGCAAGTTGATCACCAAAATATACATCAAGTAGATCACGTGAATATCCCATTGTCACCACAGATAAGCACATGCAAGACATACATCAAGTGTTCTCAAATCCTTAAATACTCAATCCGATAAGATGACTTCAAAGGGAAAACTCAATTCATCACAAGGAGATAGAGGGGGAGAAACATCATAAGATCCAACTATAATAGCAAAGCTCATGGTACATCAAGATCATGCCATATCAAGAACACGAGAGAGAGGGATATCAAACACATAGCTACTGGTACATACCCTCAGCCCCAAGGGTGAACTACTCCCTCCTCGTCATGGAGAGTGTCGGGATGATGAAGATGGCCACCGGAGAGGGATTCCCCCCTCCGGCAGGGTGCCGAAACGGGTCTAGATTGGTTTTCGGTGGCTACAGAGGCTTGCGGCGGCGGAACTCCCGATCGAGGTTATTTTCTGGAGGTTTCTGTATTTATAGGAATTTACGGCGTCTGGAACAAATCAGGGGGGTCCCCGAGTCATCCACGAGATAGGGCGGCGCGCCCGGGGGGGTAGGGCGCGCCCCCCACCCTCGTAGACGGCCCGGGACTCTTCTGGCCCAACTCTTTTACTTCGAGGGCTTCTTTTGGTCCATAAAAAGCATCAAAAATCGGCACGTCACTTGGACTCCGTTTGGTATTCCTTTTCTGTAAAACTCAAAAACAAGGAAAAAACAAAAACTGGCACTAGGCTCTAGGTTAATAGGTTAGTCCCAAAAATCATATAAAATAGCATATAAATGCATAAAAACATCCTAGATGGATGATATAATAGCATGGAACAATCAAAAATAATAGATATGTTGGAGACGTATCAAGCATCCCCAAGCTTAATTCCTACTTGTCCTCGAGTAGGTAAATGATAAAAACAGAATTTTTGATGTGGAATGCTACCTAACATATTCAATAATGTAATCTTCTCTATTGTGGCAAGAATATTCAGATCCATAAGATTCAAGACAAAAGTTTAATATTGACAGAAAAATAATAATACTTCAAGCATACTAACAAAGTAATTGTGTCTTCTCAAAATAACACGGCCAAAGAAAGCTATCCCTACAAAATCATATAGTCTGGCAATGATCTATCTTCATCACACAAAATATTTAAATCATGCACAACCCCGATGACAAGCCAAGCAATTGTTTCATACTTTTGATGTTCTCAACCTTTTTCAATTTTCACGCAATACATGGGCGTGAGCCATGGACATGGCACTATAGGTGGAATAGAATGGTGGTTGTCGACAAGACAAAAAGGAGAAGACAGTCTCACATCGACACGGCTAATCAACTAGCTATGGAGATGCCCATCAATTGATGTCAATGCGAGGAGTAGGGATTGCCATGCAACGGATGCACTAGAGCTATAAATGTATCAAAGCTCAACAAAAGAAACTAAGTGGGTGTGCATCCAACTCGCTTGCTCACGAAGACCTAGGGCATTTTGAGGAAGCCCATCATTGGAATATACAAGCCAAGTTCTATAATGAAAAATTCCCACTAGTATATGAAAGTGACAAAAAAGGAGACTCTCTAGCATGAAGATCGTGGTGCTACTTTGAAGCACAAGTGTGGAAAAAGGATAGTAACGTTGTCCCTTCTCTCTTTTTCTCTCATTTTTTTATTATTTTACTTATTTTTGGGCCTTTTCTCTTTTTTATGGATTCTTTTTTCTCTTTTTTTCGTCCGGAGTCTCATCCCAACTTGTGGGGAAATCATAGTCTTCATCATCCTTTCCTCACATGGGACAATGCTCTAATAATGATGACCATCACACTTTTATTTACTTACAACTCAAGAATTACAACTCAATGCTTAGAAAAAAATATGACTCTATGTGAATACCTCCGACGGTGTACCGTGATGTGCAATGAATCAAGAGTGACATGTATGAAAAATTATGAACGGTGGCTTTACCACAAATACGATGTCAACTACATGATCATGTGAAGCAATATGACAATGATGGAGCGTGTCATAATAAACGGAACGGTGGAAATTTGCATGGCAATATATCTCGGAATGGCTATGGAAATGCCATAATAGGTAGGTATGGTGGCTGTTTCGAGGAAGGTAAATGTTGGGTTTATGGTACCGGCGAAAGTTTTGCGGTACTAGAGAGGCTAGCAATGGTGGAAGGGTGAGAGTGTGTATAATCCATGGACTCAACATTAGTCATAAAGAACTCACATACTTATTGCAAAAATCTATTGGTTATCTAAAAAAATTACTACGCGCATGCTCCAAGAGGGATAGATTGGTAGGAAGAGACCATCATTCGTCCCGGACTGTCACTCATAAGGAAGGCAATCAAAAAAACTAAACCATACTCCGACTTCATCACATAACAGTTCACCAAACGTGCATGCTACGGGAATCACAAACTTTAACACAAGTATATCTCAAATTCACAACTACTCAACTAGCATGACTCTAATATCACCATCTTCATATCTCAAAAGAATCATAAGGAATCAAACTTCTCATAGTATTCAATGCACTTTATGTGAAAGTTTTTATTATACCCATCTTGGATGCCCATCATATTAGGACTAAATTCATAACCAAAGAAAATTACCATGATGTTCTAAAAGACTCTCAAAATAGTATAAGGGAAGAAAGAGAGTTCATATCTTCAAAATAAAACCACCTTCGTGCTCTAAAAAGATATAAGTGAAGCACTAGATTAAACGACAAACTACTCCGAAAGATATAAGTGAAGATCAATGATTAGTTGAATAATTATGCAACTATGTGAAGACTCTCTAATATTTAAGAATTTCAGATCTTGATATAGTATTCAAATGGCAAGAAAAACAAAATAAAATAAAATGACGATCCCAGCAAAACACATACCATGTGGTGAATAAAAATATAGCTCCAACTAAAGTTACCGATGGACGAAGACGAAAGAGGGGATGCCATCCGGGGCATCCCCAAGCTTAGGCTCTTGGTTGTCCTTGAATATTACCTTGGGGTGCCTTGGGCATCCCCAAGCTTAGGCTCTTTCCACTCCTTATTCCATAGTCCATCGAATCTTTACCCAAAACTTGAAAACTTCACAACACAAAACTTAACAGAAAACTCGTAAGCTCTGTTAGTATAAGAAAATAAATCACCACTTAGGTAGTGTTGTGAACTCATTCTAAATTCATATTGGTGTAATATCTACTGTATTCCAACTTATCTATGGTTCATACCCTCCAATACTACTCATAGATTCATCAAAATAAGCAAACAACACATAGAAAACAGAATATGTCAAAAACAGAACAGTCTGTAGCAATCTGGAGGTTTCGAATACTTCTGTAAGTACAAAAATTCTGAGAACTTAGGAAGGCCTAAATAATTCATATATTGATCTACTTCAGTTGGAATTGGTATTTTATCGCTTTCTGGTAAAAAATGAAAATTATTCTCGTGAGCGCATACTTTCTGTTTTTATCAGCAAGATCAAAAAACAATCACCCAAGAAGATCCTAAAGGCTTTACTTGGCACAAAAACTAATTAAAACATAAAAACACAATCATAACAGAGGATATATGATTTATTTATTGCTAAACAGGAACAAAAATAAAGTTGGGTTGCCTCCCAACAAGCGCTATCGTTTAACGCCCCTAGCTAGGCATGATGATTTCAATGATGCTCACATAAAAGATAAAAATTGAAAAATAAAGAGAGCATCATGAAGAATATGACTATGATATTTAAGTCTAACCCACTTCCTATGCATAGGGATATTGTGAGCAACAATTTATAGGAACAAGAATCAACTTGCATAGGAAGGTAAAGCAAGCAAAACTTCAAAACTTTAAGCACATAGAGAGGAAACTTGATATTATTGCAATTCCTAAAAGCATGTATTCCTCCCTCATAATAATTTTCAGTAGCATCATGAATAAATCCAACAATATAACCATCACATAAAGCATTCTTTTCATGATCTACAAGCATAGAATTTTTATTACTATCCACATAACCAAATTTCTTCTCATGAATAGTAGTGGGAGCAAACTCCCCCTGATGTTTTTAGGGTATAAGAGTATATATAGGCGAAAGAAGTACGTCGGTGGAGCTCTGTGGGGCCCACGAGGGTGGGGGCGCGCCTACCCCCCCTCCCCGGGCATGCCCTCCTATCTAGTGGGCGCCTCACGGAGTTCTAGACTTCCACTCCCAGTCTCCTGGTTTGCGTTTGTTCCAAGAAAGATCCTCGTGAAGGTTCCGTTCCGTTTGGATTCCGTTTGATATTACTTTTCTACGAAACACTGAAATAGGCAAAGAAACAGAAACTGGCACTGGGCCTCTGGTTAATAGGTTAGTCCCAAAAATAATATTAAAGAGCATATTAAAGCCCATTAAACATCCAAAACAGATAATATAATAGCATGGAACAATCAAAAACTATAGATACGCTGGAGACGTATCAAGCATCCCCAAGCTTAATTCCTGCTCGTCCTCGAGTAGGTAAATGATAAAAACAGAATTTTTGATGTGGAATGCTACCTAACATAATTTTCAACGTAATTTTCTTTATTGTGGCATGAATGTTCAGATCCAAAAGATTCAAGACAAAAGTTTAATATTGACATAAAGATAATAGTACTTTAAGCATACTAACCAAGCAATTATGTCTTCTCAAAATAACATAGCCAAAGAAAGCTCATCCCTACAAAATCATATAGTTTGGCTATGCTTCATTTTCGTCACACAAAATGCTCCAATCATGCACAACCCTGATGACAAGCCAAGCAATTGTTTCATACTTTAGTATTCTCAAACTTTTTCAACTTTCACGCAATATATGAGCTCGAGCCATGGACATAGCACTATATGTGGAATAGAATGGTGGTTGTGGAGAAGACAAAAAGGAAGAAGATAGTCTCACATCAACTAGGCGTATCAATGGACTCAAATCATACAAGACGCTCCAAGCAAAACACATATCATGTGGTGAATAAAAATATAGCCTCAAGTAAAGTTACCAACAGACGGAGACGAAAGAGGGGATGCCTTCCGGGGCATCCCCAATCTTAGGCTTTTGGTTGTCCTTGAATTTTACCTTGGGGTGCCTTGGGTATCCCCAAGCTTAGGCTCTTGCCACTCCTTGTTCCAAAATCCATCAAATCTTTACCCAAAAACTTGAAAACTTCACAACACAAAACTCAAAAGAAAATCTCATGAGCTCCGTTAAAAATAAGAAAGCAAACCACCACTTTAATGTACTGTAATCAACTCATTCTTTATTTATATTGGTTTTAAACCTACTGTATTCCAAATTCTCTATGGTTCATACCCCCCCTTATACTACCCATAGATTCATAAAAATAAGAAAACAACACACGGTAAATAGAATCTGTCAAAACAGAACAGTTTGTAGCAATCTGGAGGTTCCGAATACTTCTGTAACTCCAAATATTCTGAAAAATTAGGACGACCTAACTAATTTGTATATTGATCTACTGAAGTTGGAATTGGTATTTTATCGCACTCTGGTAAGAAATTAAAATTATTTTTGTGAGCACATACTTTCTGTGTTTTTTCAGCAACATCAAACAACAATCACCCAAGAAGATCCTAAAGGCTTTACTTGGCACAAACACTAATTAAAACTTAAAAACACAATCATAACAGAGGCTAGATAAATTATTTATTACTAAACAGGAACAAAAAAGTAAAGAACAAAAATAAAATTGGGTTGCCTCCCAACAAGCGCTATCGTTTAATGCCCCTAGCTAGGCATAAAAGCAAGAATAGATCTAGGTATTGTCATCTTTGGTGAGCAATTCTTCAATTGAACACTCATATCCTTTAGGAGGTTCTTTGTTTTTGTTGAAGATGAAACTCCTAGGCAAGAAATCAAGAAATTCATTTGTAGCAAAAGGTTCCTTAATGATAGCGAAAAGGTTGGGGTGAACACTTATTAATTTGAGATCTTCATTCTGCTTACTAGAAGATTCACCCTTATTTTTAGGAACATACAGAAACTTAGCAACTTTGGTAGGAGGATGGTTTGAGGTGTTTCTAATGGAAGAAAAAGCATACCCCAATTTGGTAATAATATCCTCAAGTTTATCAATCCTAGTGGAATATTGATCTATCTTTTCATTAACTATGGGTTCCTTTTCCTTCAATTTTTTCAGAGTAACTCCAACCTTAGATCCATATTGGGTAATTAGGTTGTGAATCTTTTTATCCAAATTCTCGATGAACTCTACAGTGGCAATTTTATTTTCAATAATATCAAGCCTTTGCATTACATGTTCCAAGGTTAAAATAGTTCCATTGACCAAAAGAGGTGGTGGGCCTAACAAATCTATGTAGGATTGAAAGTATGTCTAGAGCGGGGGGTGATTAGACTACTTGACCAAATAAAAATCTAGCCTTTTCCCAATTTTAGTTCTTGGCAGATTTTAGCTATCTTTCCACAAGTCAAGCAATCTTCACACAATTCAAGCAAGCATGCAAAAGAGTATATGAGTAGCGGAAAGTAAAGCATGCAACTTGCAATAATGTAAAGGGAAGGGTTTGGAGGATTCAAACGCAATTGGAGACACGGATGTTTTTGTCGTGGTTCCGATAGGTGGTGCTATCGTACATCCACGTTGATGGAGACTTCAACCCATGGAGGGTAACGGTTGCGCGAGTCCACGGAGGGCTCCACCCACGAAGGGTCCACGAAGAAGCAACCTTGTCTATTCCATCACGGTCGTCGCCCACGAAGGACTTGCCTCACTAGCGGTAGATCTTCACGAAGTAGGCGATCTCCTTGCCCTTACAAACTCCTTGTTTCAACTCCACAATCTTGTCGGAGACTCCCAAGTGACACCTAGCCAATCTAGGAGACACCACTCTCCAAGAAGTAACAAATGGTGTGTTGATGATGAACTCCTTGCTCTTGTGCTTCAAATGATAGTCTCCCCAACACTCAACTCTCTCTCAGAGGATTTGGATTTGGTGGAAAGAAGATTTGAGTGGAAAACAACTTGGGGAAGGCTAGAGATCAAGATTCATATGGTTGGAATGAAATATCTTGACCTTAACACAAGTGTAGGTGGTTCTCTCTCAGAAAATGTGTATTGGAAGTGTAGATATGTTCTGATGGCTCTCTCCGCGAATGAAGAATGGGTGGAGGGGTATATATAGCCTCCACACAGAATCTAACCATTACACATAATTTACCAAACTCGGTGGGACCGAATGGTTAAACTCGGTGAGACCGATTCAGCAAACCTAGTGACCATTAGGATTTTCGATGGGACTGAGATGCAACTCGGTAGGACCGATATGGTTAGGGTTAGGGCATAATGTA
Source organism: Triticum urartu (assembly GCF_003073215.2). Classification (NCBI taxonomy): domain Eukaryota; kingdom Viridiplantae; phylum Streptophyta; class Magnoliopsida; order Poales; family Poaceae; genus Triticum; species Triticum urartu. Next base: position 74,181,319 of record NC_053028.1, on the reverse strand, counting down.
ATCTCGGTGTGACCGATTACACAAACTCGGTGGGACCGATTTTGGTAATAAGCTAACCAGAGAGTTGGTCAGGTAAACTTGGTGGGACCGATTCGCTCATCTTGGTGAGACCAAAATGTTACAAAAGGGAAACAGAGAGTTTACATTGCAATCTCGGTGGGACCGATCGCTCATCTCGGTAAGACCGAAACGTTACGAAGGGAAACAGAGAGATTACAATACCATCTCGGTGAGACCGAGATCCCTATCGGTGAAACCGATTTGCTAGGGTTTGGGCAGTGGCTATGACATTTGAAACTCGGTGGCGCCGGATAGAAAGAATCGGTGGGGCCGAGTTTGACTTTTGGTTTAGGTCATATGTGGATGTGGGAAGGTAGTTGAGGGTTTTGGAGCATATCACTAAGCACTTTGAGCAAGCAAGCCATTAAGCAACACCTCATCCCTCCTTGATAGTATTGGCTTTTCCTATAGACTCAATATGATCTTGGATCACTAAAATATAAAAAGTAGAGTCTTGATCTTGAAGGTTGAGCCAAAAATTTTGTCCTTAGAATTTTGAGGGATCCACTTTCCTCATCCATGCCATGCCATTCATTGAGATTTTCCTGAAATATTAATCTTGGAATAATGTTAGCTCAATGAGCTATATGTTGTTAGGAATTACCAAAACCATCCGGGGATAGTTGCACTTTCAATCTATCATAGCATTATAAGAATCAAAAGTATGGCTACCCAAGAAATTCCCTCTGGTAATGGTATCAAGAATATATCTATTCCAAGGGGTGATGCCAACGTAAAAATTGCGAAGAAGAACTAAAGTAGATTGCTTTCTAGTGGATCTATTTTGAGCATTGCAAATTCTATACCAAGCATCTTTTAGATTTTATCCCTCCCTTTGTTTAAAATTAAGAACTTCATTATTGGGAGTACTAACAATGATAGAAGGACTAGCCATGAAGGCGAAACAAACGATCTAACACACGGGTGCACAAGAAGCAAGCGAAAAGAGACGAACGGAAAAGGGGCGAATAAAACGGCAAAGGTGAAGTGGGGGAGAGGAAAACGAGAGGCAAATGGCAACTAATGTAATGCGAGGGAGAAGAGTATGATGGGTACTTGGTATGTCTTGACTTGAGCGTAGATCTCCCCGGCAACGGCGCCAGAAATCCTTCTTGCTACCTCTTGAGAATGCGTTGGTTTTCCCTTCAAGAGGGAAGGGTGATGCAACAAAGTAGCGTAAGTATTTCCCTCAGTTTTTGAGAACCAAGGTATCAATCCAGTAGGAGATAACATGCAAGTCACCTAGTACCTACACAAACAATAAAGAACCTCGCAACCAACGCGATAAAGGGGTTGTCAATCCCTTCATGGTCACTTGCGAAAGTGAGATCTGATAAAGATAGTAAGATAAATATTTTGGTATTTTTGTTGTATAGATTGGAAAGTAAAGATAGCAAAATAGTAAACGAGATGCGATAATAAAAGATATGAAATATAATAAGAAAGAGACCCGGGGGCCATAGGTTTCACTAGTGGCTTCTCTCATGATAGCATGTATTATGGTGGGTGAACAAATTACTGCCGAGAAATTGATAGAAGAGCGCATAGTTATGAGAATATCTAGGCAATGATTATGAATATAGGCATCACGTCCGTGTTAAGTAGACCGAAACGATTCTGCATCTACTACTATTACTCCACACATCGACCGCTATCCAACATGCATCTAGGGTATTAAGTTCATAAGAACAGAGTAATGCATTAAGCAAGATGACATGATGTAGAGGGATAAACTCAAGTAATATGATATAAACCCCATCTTTTTATCCTCGATGGCAACAATACAATACGTGCCTTGTGGCCCCTACTGTCACTGGGAAAGGACACCGCAAGATTAAACCCAAAGCTAAGCACTTCTCCCATTGCAAGAAAGATCAATCTAGTAGGCCAAACTAAACCGAAAATTCGAAGAGACTTGCAAAGATATCAAATCATGCATATAAGAATTCAGAGAAGAACCAAATATTATTCATAGATAAACTTCATCATAAATCCACAATTCATCGGATCTCGGCAAACACATCGCAAAAAGTATTACATCAAATAGATCTCCAAGAACATCGAGGAGAACTTTGTATTGAGAACCAAAGGGAGAGAATAAGCCATCTAGCTAATAATTATGGACCTAAAGGTCTGTGGTAAACTACTTACACATCATCGAAGAGGCTATGGTGTTGATGTAGAAGCCCTCCATGATCGAATCCCCCTCCGGCAGATCGCCGGAAAGGCCCCAGATGGGATCTCACTGGTACAGAAGGTTGCGGCGGTGGAAAAGTGGTTTCGTGGCTCCGCCTGATGTTTTAGGGTATAAGAGTATATATAGGCGAAAGAATTATGTCGGTGGAGCTCCATGGGGCCGCGCCTACCCCCGCCCCTGGGAGTGCCCTCCTATCTCGTGGACGCCTCACAGAGTTCTAGACTTCCGCTCCAAGTCTCCTGGTTTGCGTTTGTTCCAAGAAAGATCCTCGCGAAGGTTTCGTTCTGTTTGATATTCCTTTTCTACAAAACACTGAAATAGGCAAAAAAGAGAAACTGGCACTGGGCCTCCAGTTAATAGGTTAGTCCCGCAAATAGCATATTAAATCCCATTAAACATCCAAAACAGATAATATAATAGCATGGAACAATCAAAAATTATAGATACGTTGGAGACGTATCATGTATCAGTTCCCAGAAGGGTTTAAACCCATGAACACTGAATCATACGATGGTACAACAGATCCCGCAGTATGGATCAAAGATTTTCTTCTCCATATCCACATGGCCCACGGTGATGATCTCCATGCCAGCAAATATCTCCCACTCAAATTAAAGGGACCAGCACGACACTGGTTAAACTGTCTCCCAGAAAACTCTGTTGGCAGCTAGGAAGACTTGGAGGATGCCTTTAGAGACAACTTCCAAGGTACCTATGTTCGGCCTCCAGACGCTGATACGTCTCCAACGTATCTATAATTTTTGATTGTTCCATGCTATTATATTATCTGTTTGGATATTTAATGGGCTTTAATATGCACTTTTATATTATTTTTGGGACTAACCTATTAACCGGAGGCCTAGTGCCAGTTGTTGTTTTTGCCTATTTCAGGGTTTCGCAGAAAAGGAATATCAAACAGAATCCAAACGGAATGAAACCTTCGAGAGGATATTTTTGGAACAAACACAATCCAGGAGACTTGAAGTGGAGGTCAAGGAAGCAACGAGGTGGCCACGAGGTAGGGTGGCGCGCCCCCACCCTCGTGGGCCCCTCGTAGCTCCACCGACCTACTTCCTTTCGCCTATATATACTCTTATACCCTGAAAACATCTAGGGGAGCCACGAAACCACTTATCCACCGCCACAACCTTCTATACCCGTGAGATCCCATCTGGGGACCTTTTCCGGCGATCTGCCGGAGGGGGATTCGATCACGGAAGGCTTCTACATCAACACCATAGCCTCTCCGATGATGTGTGAGTAGTTTACCACAGACCTTCGGGTCCATAGTTATTAGCTAGATGGCTTCTTCTCTCTCTTTGGATCTCAATACAAAGTTCTCCTCGATGTTCTTGGAGATCTACACTACAAAAAAAATACACTTCCATGATGATATGTGTTTGTCACAGTAGGTCACGTTTTCTGTCATGCATGTACATCCATGACGATTTTATGACAGAATCAAGATAGTCATACCTGTGCTGTCGTAGAAGTGTTCCATGACATTACCAAAATTATCATCACGGAATTGTCCACTTCCATGACGATAAATCGCGCGTCACAAAAGTGCTTTCGTCAAGGGTGACCGACACGTGGCATTCACCGTAACGGAATGCCGTTAAGCTATCGGGTCCGGTTTTGGATCCGATAACCCATTAATAGCCCCGACCAATGGGGATTTTCCATGTGTAAAATCATCATTGGCTGGAGGAAACACGTGTCGGCTCATCATTGGGACAGATGTCATTGATGACCCACAAGTATAGGGGATCTATCGTAGTCCTTTTGATAAGTAAGAGTGTCGAATCCAACGAGGAGCAGAAGGAAATGATAAGCAGTTTTCAGCAAGGTATTCTCTGCAAGTACTGAAATAAGTGGTAACAGATAGTTTTGTGATAAGATAAATTGTAACGAGCAACAAGTAACAAAAGTAAATAAAGTGCAGCAAGGTGGCCCAATCCTTTTTATAGCAAAGTACAAGCCGGAACAAACTCTTATATAAGGAAAAGCGCTCCCGAGGACACATGGGAATATCGTCAAGCTAGTTTTCATCACGTTCATATGATTCGCGTTCGATACTTCGATAATTTGATATGTGGGTGGACCGGTGCTTGGGTGCTGTTCTTACTTGAACAAGCATCCCACTTATGATTAACCTCTCTTTCAAGCATCCGCAACTACAATAAAAGTATTAAGGTAAACCTAACCATAGCATGAAACATGTGGATCCAAATCAGCCCCTTACAAAGCAATGTATAAACTAGGGTTTAAGCTTCTGTCACTCTAGCAACCCATCATCTACTTATTACTTCCCAATGCCTTCCTCTAGGCCCAAATAATGGTGAAGTGTTATGTAGTCGACGTTCACATAACACCACTAGAGGCTAGACAACATACATCTTATTACAATATCAAACGAATACCAAATTCACATGACTACTAATAGCAAGACTTCTCCCTTGTCCTCAGGAACAAACGTAATTACTCACAAAGCATATTCATGTTCATAATCAGAGGGGTAATAATATGCATATAGGATCTGAACATATGATCTTCCACCAAATAACCCAACTAGCATCAACTACAAGGAGTAATCAACACTACTAGCAACCTACTAGCACCAATCCCGGACTTTGAGACAAGAATTGGATACAAGAGATGAACTAGGGTTTGGAGATGAGATGGTGGTGGTGAAGATGTTGATGGATATTACCCTCTCCCGATGAGAGGAGCGTTGGTGATGACGATGGTGATGATTTCCCCCTCCCGGAGGGAAGTATCCCCGGCAGAACAGCTCTGCCGGAGCTCTAGATTGGTTCCGCCAAGGTTCCGCCTCGTGGCGGCGGAGTCTCGTCCCGAAAAGTTCCTTCTTATTTTTTTCTCATCGAAAGACTTCATATAGGAGAAGATGGACGTCGGAGAGCCACCAGGGGGCCCACGAGGTAGGGGGCGCGCCCCCACCATCGTGAGCAGGGTGTGGCCCCCTGGACTTCATCTTTGGCGAGGATTTTTCTTTATTTATTTTAAGATGTTCCGTGGAGTTTCAGGACTTTTGGAGTTGCGGAGAATAGGTCTCTAATATTTGCTCCTTTTCCAGCCAGAATTCCAGCTGCCGGCATTCTCCCTCCTTATGTAAACCTTGTAAAATAAGAGAGAATAGCCATAAGTATTGACATAAAGTGAAATAACAGTCCATAATGCAATAAATATCGATATAAAAGCCTGATGCAAAATGGACGTATCAGTCATCCACTCATTGGACCCAAGGCGCCTATGATACGTCGACACGTGGCATGGCCCAACAGAGGCCCATTCATATGAAAAGGCCAGCCCGTTTGACTTGGTCAAAAGGTGGCGGGCAGGCCCACGGAAAGCCTGTTAACGACATGTTCGCATATAGCCCATTTACAGCCCGCTAACTCACGGCCCGTTACGGCCTACCGGAATTAGGCCCAGTAGCGTCATCTGGGCCATCCAATATGATTCCAGCCCGTTGTAAATTCCGGCCCATGTATGGCCCATGAAGTATTTCGGCCCATATGAGTCCCTTTGCAATTCTTGGCCCATTAACGATCAGTGGTGAAACCGGCCCGTAATGAATAGTGTATCGCTTTATACCCATTAGCGGCCCATTATTCCATTGGGTCGTTTCCAGCCCGTGTTACCTTTCGGCCTTCTCAGGGCCCATTTATTCTTCGGATCATTTCCAGCATTCGGTTACTTACGGCCCGTTACTAGCCTTTTCTGCTTGTGGGACAAATTCAGCCCGTGGATACAGTCGGCCCGTTTGTGGCCCGTTAATCTTTCGGGCCATTTTCATAGCATCATCAAATACGGACTATTAATGGCCCGTTATGGTCAGCCCATAAAATGTACGATTTCCGCTCTAGCCCGTTTACAGCCCCTTATACGGCCCGTACAAGGCCCATAGAAGAGACGGCCCGTAGAAGGCCCATGGATCCTACGGGACGTAGAAGGCCCATTGACCCGACGACCCATAGAAGGCCCATGGATCTGACAGCCCATAGAAGGCCCATGGATCTGACAGCCTATAGAAGGCCCGTGGATCCAACAGCTCATAGAAGGCCCACGGATCCGACGGCCATAGAAGGCCATGGATCGTCCGTCCCGTAGATGGCCCATGGATCGTACGGCCTGTCGAGGGCCATGGTCACTACAACGTTTGGGCGAGTTGGCCCTCGTTTGAACGATATAGCATATTCAAAGAATTATCCTACTCTATACTATCACCTCTAAAAAACATACACTATACAATAAAGAGACTAAGGCATAGAAACGTAGAATAATCCTACACTATACAATAAAGAAATTATAGCTGATTATACCCATTGTGCATTATGGTACGGCACTAGTGATAATAAAGCATACACAAATAGCAAATTACATACACTAGGCAAATACAGCTCATACATCATGGACGCGCATCAACATAACTTACCATTTGAACTATAATCTCTTCACAAAATAGGATTGGCCGGATTTAGATAGAACAAATTTCAGTCTGCAAAATCTCCAATTCCTTCATTGTTACCTCAGTGTCTTGTTTCATTTTTTTGACTCCTGCATCTAATACCTGCATGTCCAATCTCAACTTGTTGATTGTATGTTGAGAACCATGTACAAGTTGTCTTGCCACCTCTAGTTGATGCTCGAGAACATCAGCACATTCCAATTCCAATCCATAATTATTCGGTAACGGCCATGCCGCACTGCTCGCAGATCTTTGAGTTGATGTCACTTCATCCAGAAATGTTTCTGTAAGTACACATGACTAGGGCAAACATATAGTTAGAACAGTGAAGCGAGGAAGACAGACTATTTTGTACATGGCAAACCAGGACTAACAATAATGTTACACGTCATGAAGCATAAGCAGGTGATATTTTCAAAATTATAAAAAAGGTAGTATGTATAGCCTGCATCCAGAAATCTCTCTTAGCTCACTAATAACCCGCAAGTATATGGGATCGCGACAGTTTTCGAGGGTAGAGTATTCAACCCAAATTTATTGATTCAGCACAAGGGGAGCCAAAGAATATTCTCAAGTATTAGCAGCTGAGTTGTCAATTCAACCACACCTGGAAACTTAATATCTGCATCAAAGTGTTTAGTAGCAAAGTAATATGATAATACATGTAATGGTAGCAAAAGTAATATTTTTGGGTTTTGTAGTGATTGTAACAATAGCAATGAAAAAGTAAATAAGCGAAGAACAATATAGGAAAAGCTCGTAGGCAATGGATCGGTGATGGAGAATTATGCCGAATGCGATTATTCATGCAACAGTTATAACATAGGGTGACACAGAACTAGCTCCAATTCATCAATGTAATGTAGGCGTGTATTCCGAATATAGTCATACGTGCTTATGGAAAAGAACTTGCATGACATCTTTTGTCCTACCCTCCCGTGGCAGCGGGGTCCTATTGGAAACTAAGGGATATTAAGGCCTCCTTTTAATAGAGTACCGGACCAAAGCATTAACACATAGTGAATACATGAACTCCTCAAACTACAGTCATCACCGGGAGTGGTCCCGATTATTGTCACTTCGGGGTTGCCGGATCATAACACATAGTAGGTGACTATAGACTTGCAAGATAGGATCAAGAACTCACATATATTCATGAAAACATAATAGGTTCAGATCTGAAATCATGGCACTCGGGCCCTAATGACGAGCATTAAGCATAGCAAAGTCATAGCAACATCAATCTCAGAACATAGTGGATACTAGGGATCAAACCCTAACAAAACTAACATGATTACATGATAAATCTCATCCAACCCATCACCGTCCAGCAAGCCTACGATGAAATTACTCGCGCACGGCGGTGAGCATCATGAAATTGATGATGGAGGAAGGTTGATGATGACGATGGCGACGGATTCCCCTCTCTGGAGCCCCGAACGGACTCCAGATCAGCCCTCCCGAGAGAGATTAGGGCTTGGCGGCGGCTCTGTATCGTAAACGCGATGAATCCTTCTCTCTAATTTTTTTCTCCCCGAACCCGAATATATGGAGTTGGAGTTGAGGTCGGTGGAGCTTCAGGGGGCCCATGAGGCAGGGGCACGCCCAGGGGGTAGGCGCGCCCCCACCCTCATGGACAGGGTGTGGGCCCCTGACGTGGATTCTTCTTCCAATATTTTTTATATATTCCAAAAATAATCTCCGTTGATTTTCAGGTCATTCCGAGAACTTTTATTTTTGCACAAAAATAACACCATGGCAATTCTGCTGAAAAAAGCGTCAGACCGGGTTAGTTCCATTCAAATCATGCAAGTTAGAGTCCAAAACAAGGGCAAAAGTGTTTGGAAAAGTAGATATGACGGAGACGTAGCAACTCCCCCAAGCTTAAACCTTTGCTTGTCCTCAAGCAATTCAGTTGATAAACTGAAAGTGATAAAGAAAAACTTTTACAAACTCTGTTTGCTCTTGTTGTTGTAAATATGTAAAGCCAGCATTCAAGTTTTCAGCAAAGATTATGAACTAACCATATTCACAATAACATTTAGGTCTCATGTTTACTCATATCAATGGCATAATCAGCTAGAGAGCAATAATAACAAATCTCGGATGACAACACTTTCTCAAAACAATCATGATATGATATAACAAGATGGTATCTCGCTAGCCCTTTCTGAGACCGCAAAACATAAATGCAGATCACCTTTAAGGATCAATGACTGACTAGACATTGTAATTCATGGTAAAAGAGATCCAGTCGCAGTCATACTCAATGTAAACTAACAGTAATGGATGCAAATGACAGAGGTGTCTCCAACTGGTGCTTTTTAATAAGAGGATGATGACTCAACATTAAAGTAAATAGATAGGCCCTTCGCAGAGGGAAGCAGGGATTTGTAGAGGTGCCAGAGCTCGGTTTTGAAATAGATATGAATAATATTTTGAGCGGTATACTTTCATTGTCAACATAACAACCGAGAGATCTCGATATCGTCCATGCTACACACATTATAGGCGGTTCCCAAACAGAATGGTAAATTTTATACTCCCCCTCCACCAACAAGCATCAATCCATGGCTTGCTCGAAACAACGAGTGCCTCCAACTAACAAGAGTCCCGGGGGAGTTTTGTTTGCAGTTATTTTGATTTGATTTGCATAAAGCATGGGACTGGGCATCCCGGTGACCAGCCTTTTTCTCGTGAGTGAGGAGCGGAGTCCACTCCTCTTGAGAATAACCCGCCTAGCATGGAGGATATAGACAACCCTAGTTGATACATGAGCTATTCGAGCATACAAAACAGAATGTTTATTTGAAGGTTTATAGTTTGGCACATACAAACTTACTTGGAACGGCATGTGGATACAGTATATAGGTAGGTATGGTGGACTCATATGGAACAACTTTGGGGTTTATGGAGTTGGATGCACAAGCAGTATTCCCGCTTAGTACAAGTGAAGGCTAGAAAAGGACTGGGAAGCGACCAGCTAGAGAGCGACAACAGTCATGAACATGCATTAAAATTAATCAAAACCGAATGCAAGCATGAGTAGGATATAATTCACCACGAACATAAATATCATAGAGGATATGTTGATTTTGTTTCAACTACATGCGTGAACATGTGCCAAGTCAAGCCACTCGAATTGTTCAAAGGAGGATACCACCCTATCATACCACATCACAACTATTTTAATAACATGTTGGCATGCAAGGTAAACCATTACAAGCTCGTAGCTAATTAAGCATGGCATAAGCAACTACAATATCTAATTGTCATTGCAAATATGTTTCTTTCATAATAGGCTGAATCAGGAATGATGAACTAATCATATTTACAAAAACAAGGGACGTCGAGTTCATACCAGATTTTCTCATCTCAATAAGTTCATCATATAATCATCATTATTGCCTTTCACTTGCACGACCGAATAGTGTGGATAATAATAATAGTGTACGTGCATTGGACTAAGCTGGAATCTGCAAACATTCAATTCAAGAGAGAGGACAAGGTAATATGGGCTCTTTGTTAGATCAACAATAATGCATGTAAGAGCCACTCAACATTTTCATTATGGTCTTCTCCTCTCGACCCCCAAAGAAAAGAAACAAAACTATTTACACGGGAAAGCTCCCAACAAGCAAAAGAAGAATGAGAAATCTTTTTGGGTTATCTTTTTAATTACTACTACTACAGGCATGGAAAGTAAACTGACTAAAAGCTACACTAATTTTTTTTGGTTTTTTCTTAAGATTTTTCAAACACACAAGAAGAAAGCGAGAAAATGAAGATAAACTAGCATGGATGATACAATGAAAGAGTATGGGCACCGACAACTGGCATGAGTGGGTGAACATGAATGTAATGTTGGTGAGAGATACATACTCCCCCAAGCTTAGGCTTTTGGCCTAAGTTGGTCTATGCCCAAGGATGGCCTGGTGGATATCCGAAGTTGAAGCTGGGGTCGTACTGAGATGCATCAGCTACTGCCTGAAGAGTTGCAGCATGGAGGCGAGCTGCCTCCGTTCTCCTCTCGTACTCGGTCGTATCCTCCTTGGTTATAACATATCTCCCTTTTGCCTGAAAGTCAAAGAAAGCAGGAGCGGGGAGAGCAACATGATAGGTGCGTCGTTTGTCAAAGATTAGTCGGTACCGGAGGGACTGATTGTCCCTCTCAACAAACTGATGATGCACCATGGCATCATAATCTAAATAAGCAAGAGGCAACTCAATATCATATCCACGAATGGGTATCTCAAGAAAATCAGCTAAACGGGTTGCATAAATTCCACCAAAGAAGTCTCCATTAATTTTGTTATTATGCAGCCTACGTGCAACAATGGCCCCCAAGTTATATGTTCTATCTCATAATACAGCACTCTTGAGAACAATAAGATCTGGCACACACATGTGACATGCCTCATCCTTACATTTATGCATCTAGCTATAAAGAGAGCAAAATAATGTATAGCAGGAAAATGAATGCTCCCTATGGTAGCTTGCGTGATTTCCCTAGATTCCCCCACAGTTATACTAGCAAGAAAGTCTCTAAATTCAGATTTGCGAGGTTCACTAACATTACCCCACTGTGGGAGTTTACAAGCAGTGTTAAAGTCTTCTAAGTCCATGGTATAAGATTTATCATAAAGATCGAACAGGATAGTTTGAGAATTGCGTGATGATGAAAATTCAAACCTTCTCACAAAGGAATCAGTGAGGTAGTGGTACTGATGGCACTTATCTGCCATGAAGCTCTCAAGATCGATGTTATGCACATATGCGTCAAATTCCTCCTTGATTCCTGCTTGGACCATGAAATCTTCTGACGTCCATTCACAATGCCACACTTGAGCATCCCTCGATGGTTCGTCGTCCGGCTCACGCATTGCGGGCCTGGGTCGTTGCTTCCTTGAAGAACCACCTTGGTACATTTTCCTAAACATATTTCCTCCTCTGAAAAATTTCTGAAATTTTTAGTAACTTCAAAATAAAAGTGAACCCAACTCAACAAAATTGATAGCAACTACTCCTACAAGTGCCTAGAGGATATATCATGCATTAAAATACTTTTGACCACATAAATTTGACATGCAAGCTCAAGAACAAGTTCAACTAAGCAGCAAAAATTTGCAATGAATAAAGCACTAGAACAAAAACTAATTGGACCATTGGAGGAGTCACATACCAAAGAACAATCCCCCAAAGCAGTTTTGTGAATGGAGCTTTGAGCTAGGAGATCAAAAATGGCAGCAAGATGAGCTAGAACTCATGCTTGGGCTGGTTGGTGATTTTTTTTTGGGAGGAAGAAGGAGTGTGTGGTGGCTGGAATAAGTGGAGGGGGGCACCAGGGGCCCACGAGGCAGGGGGCGCGCCCTGGGACCTCGTGGCCAGGTGCTAGCTCCCCCTGATGTGTTCTCGGTGCCAGATATTCTCAAATATTCCAGAAAAAAATCATATTAAATTTTCAGGGCATTTGGAGAACTTTTATTTTCGAGGTACTTTTTATTGCATGGTTAATTCAGAAAACTAACAGAAATTACTATTTTTGCTTTATTTAATATAAATAACAGAAAGTAAAAGGAGGATACATAAGGTTGTTCCTTCTAACTTCATCCATCTCATGCTCATCAAAAGGAATCCACTAACAAGGTTCATCAGGTCTTGTTAACAAACTCATTTCGAAGAACATGAAACCGGAGAATTTTTGAATGACACTATGTTACCTCAACGGGGATATGCACATCCCCAACAATAAGAATATCATATTTCTTCTTGATAGTAGGAAGAGGAAATTCAAAACCTCCAATAGTGATTGTCGAAATTTTTCCAATAGAATTGATACTTTGGACTTGAGGTTGTTTCCTCGGAAAGTGTACCATATGCTCATTACCATTAACATGAAAAGTGACATTTCCTTTGGTGCAATCAATGACAGCCCCTGCAGTATTCAAAAAGGGTCTTCCAAGAATAATAGACATACTATCATCCTCGGGAATATCAAGAATAATAAAGTCCGTTAAAATAGTAACGTTTGCAACCACAACAGGCACATCCTCACAAATACCGACAGGTATAGCAGTTGATTTATCAGCCATTTGCAAAGATATTTCAGTAGGTGTCAACTTATTCAAATCAAGTCTACGATATAAAGAGAGAGGCATAACACTAACACCGGCTCCAAGATCACATAAAGTTGTATTAACATAGTTTCTTTTAATGGAGCATGGTATAGTTGGTACTCCTGGATCTCCATGTTTCTTTGGTATTCCACCCTTAAAAGTGTAATTAGCAAGCATGGTGGAAATTTTAGTTTCCGTTATCTTTCTTTTATTTGTAACAATTTCCTTAATATACTTAGCATAAGGATTCATTTTAAGCATATCGGTCAAACACATACGCAAAAATATAGGTCTAATCATTTTCGCAAAGCGCTCAAAATCCTCATCATCCTTTTTCTTGGATGGTTTAGGAGGAAAAGGCATGGGTTTCTGAACCCATCGTTCTCTTTCTTTACCGTGCTTCCTAGAAACAAAGTCTCTCTTATCATAACATTGATTTTTTGATTGTGGGTTATCAAGATCAACAGCAGGTTCAATTTCTACATCATTATTATTGCTAGGTTGAGCATCAACATGAACATCATCATTAACATTATCACTAGGTTCATGTTCATTACAAGATTGTGTTTCAGCGTCAGAGATAGAAATATCATTAGGATTCTCAGGTGTGTCTACAACAGGTTCACTAGAAGCATGCAAAGTCCTATCATTTTTCTTTTTCTTCCTCTTAGAAGGACTAGGTGCATCTACATTAATTCTCTGAGAATCTTGCTCAATTCTCTTAGGATGGCCCTCAGGATACAGAGGTTCCTGAGTCATTTTACCACGTCTAGTCATAACTCTAATAGCATTATCATCATTCTTACTATTCAATTCATTTAGCAAATCATTCTGAGCTTTAAGCACTTGTTCTACTTGAGTGGTAACCATAGAAGCATGTTTACTAATAAGTTTAAGTTCACCTTTAATACTAGCCATATAATCAGTCAAGTGTTCAATCATATAAGCATTGTGTCAGTTGTCTACCAAAATAAGCATTAAAATCTTCTTGCTTAACCATAAAGTTATCAACTTCATCCAAACATTGGCTAGCAAACTTAGCAGGAGGGATTTCAGCTTTATCATATCTATAGAGAGAGTTTACCTTTACTACCCGTGTCGGGTTATCGAGACCGTGTGTTTCTTCAATAGGTGATGAATTAAGACCGTGTATTTCTTCAACAGGAGGTAAATTCTTAACATCTTCGGCTTTTATACCTTTTTCTTTCATAGATTTTTTTGCCTCTTACATATCTTCAGGACTGAGAAATAGAATACCCCTTTTCTTCGGAGTTGGCTTAGGAGTTGGTTCAGGAAGTGTCCAATTATTTTCATTGGTCAACATATTATTCGATAGAATTTCAGCTTGATCAACTGTTCTTTCCCTAAAAACACAACCAGCAAAACTATCCAGGTGGTCTCTGGAAGCATCGGCTAGTCCATTATAAAAGATATCAAGCATTTCATTTTTCTTGAGAGGATGATCAGGCAAAGCATTAAGTAATTGGAGAAGCCTCCCCCAAGCATGTGGGAGACCCTCTTCTTAAATTTTCATAAAATTATATATTTCCCTTAAAGCAACTTGTTTCTTATGAGCAGAGAAATATTTAGCAGAGAAGTAGTAAATCATATCCTGGGGACTAAGCACACAACCAGGATCAAGAGAATTAAACCATATCTTAGCATCACCCTTTAATGAGAACGTAAATAATTTAAGGATATAATAGTAGCGATTTTTCTCATCATTAGTGAACGGGGTAGCTATATCATTTAATTTAGTAAGATGTGCCACAACAGTTTCAGATTCATAGCCATAGAAAGGATCAGATTCAACCAAAGTAATTATATCAGGATCGATTGAGAAATCATAATCCTTATCAGTAATAAAGATAGGTGAAGTATCATAAGCAGGATCATATTTCATTCTAGCATTCAGAGATTTTTCTTTTAGCTTAGCTAATAGTTCCTTAAGATCACTCCTATCATTGCAGGCAAGAAAGTCTCTAGCAATTTCTTCATCCATAACATAACCCTCAGGCACAACAGGCAATTCATATCTAGGGGGACATTCTTCATCATCACTTTCATCAATATTATCAGTTTCAATAATTTCATTCTCTTTAGCCCTAACAAGTTGTTCATCAAGAAATTCACCTAGTGGCACAGTAGTATCAAGCATAGAAGTACTTTCATCATAAGTATCATGCATAGCATAAGTGGCATCATCAATAACATGCGACCTATCGGAATCAATAGCATGTGTAGGTGTCGCAAGTTTACTCATAATAGAAGGTGAATCAAGTGTAGAGCTACATGGCAGTTCCTTACCTCCCCCGTAGTTGAGGGAAAAATCTTGGTTCTTTGATCTTTCAAGTTCTTCATAATGATAAGCAGATATAAATCCCAAGTGACTCAAAGAATAGAGCTATGCTCCCTGGCAATGGCGCCAGAAAATGGTCTTGATAACCCGCAAGTATAGGGGATCGCAACAGTTTTCGAGGGTAGAGTATTCAACCCAAATTTATTGATTCAACACAAGGGGAGCCAAAGAATATTCTCAAGTATTAGAAGTTGAGTTGTCAATTCAACCACACCTGGAAACTTAATATCAGCAGCAAAGTGTTTAGTAGCAAAGTAATATGATAATAGATGTAATGGTGGCAAAAGTAATATTTTTGGGTTTTGTAGTGATTGTAACAATAGCAACGGAAAAGTAAATAAGTGAAGAACAATATAGGAAAAGCTCGTAGGCAATGGATCGGTGATGGAGAATTATGCCGGATGTGATTATTCATGCAACAGTTATAACATAGGGTGACACAGAACTGGCTCCAATTCATCAATGTAATGTAGGCATGTATTCCGAATATAGTCATACGTGCTTATGGAAAAGAACTTGCATGACATATTTTGTCCTACCCTCCCGTGGCAGCGGGGTCCTATTGGAAACTAAGGTATATTAAGGCCTCCTTTTAATAGAGTACCGGACCAAAGCATTAACACATAGTGAATACATGAACTCCTCAAACTACAGTCATCACCGGGAGTGGTCCCGATTATTGTCACTTCGGGGTTGCCGGATCATAACACATAGTAGGTGACTATAGACTTGCAAGATAGGATCAAGAACTCACATATATTCATGAAAACATAATAGGTTCAGATCTGAAATCATGGCACTCGGGCCCTAGTGACAAGCATTAAGCATAGCAAAGTCATAGCAACATCAATCTCAGAACATAGTGGACACTAGGGATCAAAACCTAACAAAACTAACTCGATTACATGATAAATCTCATCCAACCCATCACCGTCCAGCAAGCCTACGATAGAATTACTCACGCATGGCGGTGAGCATCATGAAATTGGTGATGGAGGAAGGTTGATGATGACGATGGCGACGGATTCCCCTCTCCGGAGCCCCGAACGGACTCCAGATCAGCCCTCCCAAGAGAGATTAGGGCTTGGCAGCGGCTTCGTATCGTAAAACGTGATGAATCCTTCTCTCCGATTTTTTTCTCCCCAAACCCGAATATATGGAGTTGGAGTTGAGGTCGGTGGAGCTTCAGGGGGGCCACGAGGCAGGGGGGCATGCCCAGGGGGTAGGCACGCCCCCACCCTCGTGGACAGGGTGTGGGCCCCATGACGTGGATTCTTCTTCTAGTATTTTTTATATATTCCAAAAATATTCTTCGTTGATTTTCAGGTCATTCCGAGAACTTTTATTTCTGCACAAAAATAACACCATGGCAATTATGTTGAAAACATTGTCATTCCAGGTTAGTTCCATTCAAATCATGCAATTTAGAGTCCAAAACAAGGGCAAAAGTGTTTGGAAAAGTAGATACGGCGGAGACGTATCACTCACCAGAGGAGCATGATGTTGGGGCCCAATCCAAAACACAGACAAGTTACAAATTTAGATAGCACATTGCGTAGCAGTAAGCAAGCAGTTGGCCATTCTGTAGCTCAATTAAAGTCTTAGGGAGCATAATGAACAGCAGAGGGTTTCATACAAACATACTACAACAAGCAAAACTATGCAATCATTAGCCTAGTATAACTAGATTGTGAGCCTCATGCAATAATAGTTGGTTAATAGACTTCGAAGCTTCAAGCACACTTCGGTAGAGTAATTAAATGGTAAGGTCTTTAATTATGTCAACTAATGGTTATACAAGTAGCCAACATCAGGCATCATTCTTTGGGCATCTCATTAACTGAGGACAAATAAAGAAATTGAAAAGAGCAAATTAACTATGCCTGAAACAAACAAGGAATTGAACTGTTGAGTTGGATACAGTGACTTACCTTAGCAGGTTGAAGAGGCTCATCGCAGCTCCTACTTCTCTTGCAAGGCTCCTTCCTAACATCTTGTACTTTGAAATCCTCAATCTTATCTTCATTGCACCCCCTCTGCAAGGTGACACAAACTAGTTACTCGTCTCCTTGGAAGATAAATATGCATACTTTCCAGTATGTGAACACAAAAGGATGAGATTATAACAAAACAACACAACATAATGAAACATGCTGCATCTCTTGCACTTGCACACAATGAAATGAGCATTTACTATGTCTGCACTATGTAAAAACTAGGCATACCTTCGAACTGGATCTCTAGGTACTCTTGGAGAGCCTACTTTAGTGTACAGCCAAACCTTTATGTCACCTATGAGTTAGAAAAGGCCCCACTACAGCATCCCTTAGTGTTTGAATCGTTGACAAGCTCTATTAGAATGTTAGGTCAAGAACAACAAGTAATCAAAGCAAACAGTCCTAGTATGGCTGGCTGATGCAAACAAGCAATTGAACATATGTGTGAGCAAATCTTACATATCAAGAAATAAGCAAAGAAGGAGGCTTAAAGACCATCACTTGACTGACCAGATTTAAGGGGCATTTAAACATCATGTTCAATGTATGAACTAACATAAACATTGCATATTCCAGATTCTATAATGAAATGCACATGTATTAGGTTATGAAATGTATGATGATGCCTAAATGTACACTATAGCAGGCAGGAGTGATTCATCATTGCACGCACAATTGAATTGCAGGTTAAGGGCCAGTTCTATTCCGCCTTTTCAGGGCTTATTGTCAAAATAAGCCATAAAAGATGTAAAGAAGTCATTTTTGAGTTATGTTCTTGGGCTTAACTAATTTCACTTTGGAGGGGGGTGTTTCGGGTAGAACCTCACTAAAAATTGAAGGGAAGAGGAGTAGTGAAATGACTCTATTGTCTGCCTATATTACACTCAAAATGCAACTACTGACGCTCACGTCACACCTCACCCTCAAGTAAAAACAAACACGCAAGCGTTCATTGCCCTGTCCGCTTGCATCTCCTCTCCCCTTTCCCTCTACCTCGATCCCCTGCCTGCAGCACTAGGGTTCCTCCAGCGAGCCGTTGCCACTGGTCCCATCTAGCCTGGTCCTCGATGATGCTCTGTCCAGCTAGGCTACATGGCCGGCGGGTAGGGGCAAATCTCCCTGGTTGCTCCTCCCTCTGGCGCCGCCCCTCATTCTCATGGTCTCCAGCAGCTGCTCCACTGTGGTTCGTCCAACGCACTACTATGGCAGGCGCTGCACAACTACGGCTGATGCCACACTGTGGCAGAAGGCACCTTATTCCCCCTCCCCGCCTCCCAGGCCGTGGCCTTGAGGTGCTGTTGAAGGATGAGCTCATCCAACAAGGTGAGGATCTCCTCTGATTTTTTGCCAAATTTTCATTCTGATCCACTATATGATGAATTGCTATGAGCTGCTTCTGCTGCTGCTATATGATGCATTGCTATGAGCTGCTCCTTCTGCTGCTATATGATGAATTGCTATGAGTTGCTGCTGCTATATGATGAATTGCTATGATCTGCTGCTGCTATATGATGAATTGCTATGAGCTGCTGCTGCTATATGATGAGTTGCTATAAGTTGCTCCTGCTGCTGCTGTATGATGAATTGCTATGAGCTGCTCCTGCTGATGCTATATGATGAATTGCTATGAGCTGCTCCTGCTGCTGCTATATGATGAATTTCTATGAGCTGCTCCTACTGCTGCTATATGATGAATTGCTATGAGCTGCTCTTGTTGTTTCTATATGATGAATTGCTATGAGCTGCTCCTGCTGCTGCTATATGATGAATTGCTATGAGCTGCTGCTGGTATATGATGAATTGCACACTGCTGTTGTTGTTGCTGTTGTATGATGAGTTGCTATGAGCTGTTGCTGCTATATGATGCTTTCAGGTGGTGTTGCTATATGATAATAACCAGCCACTTGGACCATCGAATTTCAATAAATAGTTGTTCTTCATTTAAATGTGGGTCATGCATTCTTCGTTTAAATTAGGCAATGGGATCTCTATGGAAAACATTGACCAAAGTAGATTGTGCCAAGTAGATGGTATCTTTGTATTTGCATTTTGAGCAAATAGTGATGGTTTGTTTTCCTATCATATTAATTACTGCACTGGGTTCGATTTGTGATGTTTGCAAGTCAAATTAATTTTCATATGGGTAGCAAAATGAAAAAATATAATGCAATCTAGACTTTTCACTAATCATACCAAAGATAACCTGAAAACGCAATGAGAAGAACTGGTTCGCTTATTACATGGAGCTTATATTCACAGGTGCTTATTTTCTTAGGATAACTCGTAATAACTGTCCCTAAGAAACTTGGCCAATAGAACTGACATACAAATAACATGTCACGATGATTGCAATGGAGGAGTGGCGTACCATAGCACACTGTATAGGCTCACCGTTGGCTCTCCTTTTTTGCGATGTTGTACTTTTTCATTGTGTAACCCTATCTGCAAGTTGACACGGCAAATTTCAGACATCTCTACATGATAATATATTGCATATCCCTTGCGCATATTTAAACCACCAATTAATGATTGTGTGTGTAGCATAAACTAGCCATGACTCTGTGTGCTGGATTAGCTGGCACTCTAAGGGAGCCTAATGTAGTGCACTGGAATTCCTACATGCCACCTACGATTTTGTGTAATGTACTGCCTCTGTTCCTAAATATATGTCTATGTAGAGATTCCAGTATGGACCACATACAGATGTATATAGATGCATTTTCGAGTGTAGATTCACTCATTTTGCTCCGTATGTAGCCTATAGTGGAATCTCTAGAAAGACTTATATTTAGGAACGGAGGTACGAGGTAGTATCATGTATGACATCTACATATCTAATTTAGCAGCCAGTAGTAGAAATCATTGTCTGCACAAAGGGATTACTGGTAGAAAATCCTAGCAAAGCACGCAGGCAGGCACAGAACAATACAAGAGAGAGAGACACATGCTTACAAGATCATAGCAATGCCTCGGTCTAGGATCTTGGTTGGCCAAACTATTAGATCCAGAAGAAACATCGTCTTTGTAGTTTTTGCCAGCTGCATAACAGGTAACAGCGACCTGTTAGTATATTTGAAGTACATCGGGCAGCTGATGCTGGACGGGTTTAAAGGTGACAAGTACCTAGGCCGTGGCGGCTTGGCATCTTGCCAGACGGTGGGAATCAGGTTAGAAACGTCAAGGGTGATGACATTGCGCTGGCTGTCGGGGTCCGGTAAGGAGATCTAGAACCGCCGAGTAGGGTGTTTGTGGAGCGGCTCTGATAGGGTGGACTACGGTGTGGGCGAAGCGGATCTGTGGTCGTGGACGAGGGCGTAGGTGAAGCTGCTCCGGTGGTTGGGTTAAGGATGGTGTCGACGATACGGATCTGCGGCCGTGGATGGGGTGTCAGAAGCTGCTTCGGTAGGTTGGATGAGGGTGCGAGGAAGCGGATCTGAGGCCGTGGACTTGTGAGTTGGCAAAGCGGCCCCGGTAGGGTTGAGAATGGTATAGGTGAAGCTACTATGGTGGGGTTGACGATGGTGTCGGTGAAGCGGCTCCGGTAGGGTTGAGGAAGGTGTCTGTGAAGAGGATTAGAGGCCGTCGATGGGGGCGTCGGTGGGGCGGCTCCGGGGGGTGTGGACGAAGCGTCTCCGGTGGGGAGTACGAATGAGCCACTGCAGATGCGCTGCGGTTGACGAGAGTACCGGCAAAGCAGATCCGGCGCCGTGGACAAGGCCGGCACTGAATGAGTTGTGGTACAGTGGTGGATGAGCAATCTACTTGTTTCTAGGGGAGGTGGGTAGATGTGGCCGCAGAAGCAGATCCGGCAAGGTGGACGCCGCTGGCAGTGAATGGGCTCTGATGCGCCGGTGGATGAGCAGTCTAGGGTTTCGAGAGGGGAGGGGAGAAAGGCCGATGAAGTACGGACGGCGTGATGTGAGATGCTCTAGTGCTGTGGAGTTAGTCGTTTTTGCGGGAGGGGAGAGGAAACGGGGGCGCCGTGTAGTGGGGGGAATCGGAAGTTACCAAAGCAGATCCGACCTATTATGTAGATGAGGGCGGCATTGTAATTGTTGGTCTCCGTGCACCAAGGAAAAGGGGGGAATTTTGCATGCTAAAAACTAAGGTGGCGGAAATTTTAGAAGGAGGCGGGAGATTTTGCCGCCCGCGGGATCGTTCGTATCCAGTTTCAACTAATTTTGGACCGTGCTAGCGGGAAGGTCATGCGAGACTGTGTACATGGGGCACGCATCAGCAATTAATAACTGGTGTGAAGTCCACCCCAGAAAAAAAGACAATAACTCGGGATGATGCGCCGATAACTTGGATGTTCACACGGGCGTGGCCAATCATACGAGTGTAGTGGGGCGTTCACAAAAAAAGGGATCAAATGCTCAGCCTATGTATTTCTCGTGTAAATAGATAATTTAGTGCAATTGGTTATTTACTTTAAACATAATGCATTGACGTGTTAGTGTAGAGGCGCACAAAAAGAAATGGATATTGTAGTCCGCTACTTAAAAGTGTTACCTCATATGATTACATAGCCTCCATTTCATAAATTGCGTACCCGTTGAATTCATATATGAATATTATATATATTACTTCATAATAGAACCTTAAATCATCCAAGACTAATGATTTTGAATGGAAGAGTAACAATGGTGCATGTACATGATAGCTACATTGGTTGTTTGAAGAAACATCACTGTAACTTTGGCATGCACAACTGAAAAGGTTTATTTAAATAGAAAAAAATGTGATATGTGAGTGTCCAATCTTTATAGCGTTGAATCGATATTGTACCTTTGGCCACGATACGAAGTAGATATTGATTTATGTTCAAGCGGTGCACGTCCACGATCGCTAGATAGTGATACGTGAATGAATTGTGCAATCTCTCTCACATGCATACATATCTCATTTCCCTCTGGGAATCGGATTCACACACGCGCACTTCGTGTATTTCTCTCCCTCCATCAAGGTTAGAATTCGTCTTTCTACCCCGTCCTACAAGTCTCTCACACAGAAACACACACGCTCTCTCTGTCGAACACGCCCACCCCTTTAATTCCGCCTACCCACAACCACTAATGTCTCAAAGTATAATAATGTATCTCACACATATGCCTAAGGTTAACTCGAGTTCCGGAACCATATGAATACATACAATGGGATTCCAGCAGAGCACCTTTTGTTTTGAGATTTCTCTCTCTCACACACACACGCGCGCGCGCGCGCATTGTTTCGTGCTTCATTTTTTCCGGCACTCGCATGCACACCATTTTGTTTATCTTCGTGATTCTTTAAGTATGCCTGGCACAAATGCTATCTACCTATCCCTTAATATAGCTAGATATGTGTCACACAAACTCCTTCTCCCTACTAGCAAGATGCCCATGCGTTGCACGGAACATCAAGATGCATTTGTATGAGTAGTTTATCTTGTGGGAGAAAAGGATGAACGAGGGAATGCCACACCGGCGGGTACTACCTGTAGTACGAAAGTACTCCAGCTGAGGATTGATGCTCGGGACGAAATGTGTCACAGCCGCTGGATGAAAATTCGATGGTCCGGGAGTACGGATCGGAGCACAGCAGCAGAGCAGGAAAACCGCGTCCAATCGGGTGTGGCTGTGGTAGAAAGTTGATGGTCACCACAGTTCAGCTGACCCGCATGTCATGCACACAAAGGCAGAGGAGCGATGGGGCCGAGAGGGATGAGGCGCACGTCGGGGGGATGAGGATCCCCTGACGTGAACAATCCTACCATTCTGTCACTGACATGTGGGACCCCCAAGTGTGGGTCCCAGATGTCAGCAAAGGAAAGGTAGGGTAAGGCAGTGATAGCCATGTCAGAGGATCCATGTCCACGTCGGGGGACATCGTGCTTACAGGTAGGGTTGGAGCAGCGTCGTGGGAATCGCGTGTGGGTGTGGCAGTGGTAGAAACAAGAAACGTGATGGTCGTCGTGGTTCAACTTCCATGGACAAGCTGTCATGTCTACTGACACATGTATATCAAAACTAGTGTTTTATATTTCAAGCACGTGAACAAGTATTATTCTACTACTTTGGATCCATTGCAACACACGGGCCAGCACATTGGTAGTAGTAGTGTCTATCTCTATCTCTAGAGGCCTTCCCTCGTTCATCCTTTTCTCTCACAAGATAAACTACTCATACAAATGCATCTTGATGTTCCGTGGAACGCACGAGGATGTTTCCTTGGGGTCTCTCCAGCACGGCGTGGCCGTAGTTGCAAGTTGACGCCCCTTGAGATGCCGACGTTGATGGGAACTCGGATTTCCTCCGATGAGCAGGTAAGATGAGTTTGATCACGTAGTAAATGCATTCTAAAGACTACTTCCGTGTCCATTTCCTAATTCTCGCCCTGCCCACTATTTCACAGGTTAGGCTCGGTGCGAGTGGAGATTGGCTTGCATATGTACGGGAGGGCACCAACATCAATTTGCACAACATTTACAATGGTGACACCGTTCCTATAGAACCTTTGTCCAACATTGGGATCAGCCATGCAACGGGCCACCACATGAATTGGTAAGATGGAACCACGGTGAGATTGAATAAGATAGAACGAACCTTGCACATGGCGGTCAAAGGTGGACCATGATGTCTGCGGCTGATTTGTTGTTGTACGAGTACGAAGACGCTGTGCTCCTTTCTAACCGCATCTTCGCAGTGACAAACTAGGGGACTTGTTTCGTATGGGACACATCCTACGATATACTCCCTCTCTCCCAGTTTATTTGTTTTGAATCTTTTCGTTTTATAAGTTTCAAGTTCAAATTTAGAGCTCCCCATCACATGCTGAGATTGCAATGTCCATTAAATCGTTGCATGCATGTATAGTAAAGAAACAAATCTCGAGTTTGGCACGAGTTCGTGCAGCGGTAGCACCAGCCTGGTGCAGGAGTTACATTTCCCTCTCAGGGCCCTCGAGCTGAGCTTCAGCGCCTTACTACACCTGCCTTTGAGTCAATAACATGTGGACCCGATAGATGGCTGGTCCACATGTAATGCTCCCGAAGGAAGAGGGGCAGTGGGGACGAGAGGGGTGAGCCGCAGGTCGGGGAACGTGTGGTGTCATGGGTTCGTGTGTCATCGTGGGAATCGCGTGTGGCTGTGGTAGAAACTTGATGCTTGCCGCATTTAAGGTGGCCCACATGTCATGCACACAAAGGCAGAGGGGCGGTGCAGCCGAGAGGGGTGAGGTGCACGTCGGGGGACATGGTGTCGTGGGTTGGAGCGGCGTCGTGGGAATCGAGAGTGGCAGTGGATGAAACATGATGGTCATCGTAGTTGAACTTCCATGGAAAAGTTGTCATGTCTACGGACACATGCATTGCATATCGATCACTAGAAGGAGTAGTATAGAAAGCTAGGCGTATAAATAGTTCCTTATAGTCAAGCAGACCCACGCTACTACTTGTTCCAAAGACATGCACACCATCGAAATAGTCCATCTATATCAATATGCACCGAGAGGGAATAATTTTTTTACAAGAGAGAAAATAGTTCATCCATCCATAATGCCCTGCTGCTGGTGTAGCCTTATCTTCTTCTTCTTCTTCTTCTTCTCATTTTCTATGGGAGACGTCTTCGCAACAAGCTCTTTGGACCTTGCAGCTATCTCGAAACTCACACGGGCATCGAGGGCGGCATATTTTATTTGCTCGTACGTCAAGGGATAATTCTCCCATCTAGACGACCTCAATGCCACCGTCTCGTCACCCTTCTGAAGATTTGTACCGAGCACAAAATTTGCTACGCCGACTAGGGATGGTGTCTGTTTATCACAATCTTCTACATGAATTTTGATTCTTGTTTTGTAGGTCAGCGATGCTTTTCAAATCAAGGTTGTACGGCTCCAGCTTCTGTTTGTCCCCTTCGATGGCTGCCCCACAGAAGTATATGTCTTCCCGAGAAAATAAATCATGAAGCTCACCTGGTATGGAGGGTGCGTGTATGATGTGGTACACCAAAACATCATCTTCGAAGCATAGCTGAAGGACGGCGGCGTGTTGGATCTTCCCAGTGGCATGCTCCGTGTACTCTGTGTCGAGACCGATGACCCTCGTCTCTAACTTTTCGAGGGAGTTGGATACATTGTTGATCCACTTCCAAACAACCCTTGGGTGGACGGTGACGGTGGCAACTATGCTCAACGAGCCTTCGACGAGGACATGTTGGACGCTAAAAACCTGCTTCTCGATCTCTTTCACCATTTGGAACCGCTGGAACGGAGGGCTATGGTTTGGAGAATTAGGATTAGATGGCTAGTCTAACTGAAGTAGTATATGATTATTTAAAGAGGTTAAAACAATGTGAACGCAGTGGGGTTTGGATGCAAATGAAGACAAAGGGGAGGTGAAGAAGCCGAGGAAAATCGGTTCCCGATGGAGAAGTAAATGGGAGAAGTGGCGTGCAGGTAGTTGATTAGACGGCTAGGTAGACTAAACGAAAAGGCTATGCGGGTAGAATGAGGAGTCGTACATGTTCATGTACATGCCCATCCTTCCTGATAGGTGGGACCTATGCAAACAGATAAAAAAATGTGTCATAGCTGGTTCAGATGGATATTGGCGCGTGCGTGGGAGACACAACATTCTCTGGTTAAGGAATACACGGTTACCCTCATCAAAAAAGAAAAGGCCCATCTTCACGCTTCCGCATGCATGAGAATTTGGTTATGTTCGCAATATGGATGATACCTGGAGGATGAAGTGAACAGGCATGCTAGCACGGGAGACCTATTTCCGCTATACAGTAGTAGTAGTATAACTGTGGTACACTTGATGGTCAAAATACTATTCATCCGGTCCTCACAGTGAAGTGACAACACCCTGCACCTGACACTAGTCTAGGCGGCGTGTTCGGGGTACCAAAGTCAGCCTCACCCTGTGCACTGTGCAGTTTGTCACCATCGCTGTACAGCACATTAACATGCCTCGCCTCGTCTCCCTCTCCCCTCCCATAGCACCACTCCATCTCCATCTCCATCTCCATCTCCGTCTCCATCTCCATCTCCGTCTCCATCTCACTGTGCCCCCATGTACCCTCGCCTCGCTCGCCTCCCCCAGTACCACTATTCCCTCGCTAGCCGCTCCAGCACCTACAGCCTTCTCCCCCGTAAATCAAGCCCCCCAAAACCCCCCACCTTCCAAACTCCACCATGGCCGAACGCGAACCGTGCAGCATCCATATGAGCCGAGATTGGAGCAATCTCCCCAGTGACATCCTCGACCTCTGTTGTTCATGTATGGATATGTTGAGCGCCCTGCGGCTGGCTGCATGCTCGAGGGACATGCACACGGACATCGTCGAAGCGAGGCCTAAGCTTTTCAAGACACCCTGCTTGCTGCTATCTGGTCTTGTGAGATTGGCTCACCATGATATGGAGGCGTGCATGATGCCCCTTGACTTCAATCCGATCTCCATTAGCCGAAACTTCTTTGTAGGTATGTAGTGGGTCGACGTACATCATTTCCCTCGACTTCGATCCGATCACCATCGGCCGAAACTTCTTGGTAGGTATGTACTGGGTCGGCATGAACTCCCAATGGATGGCTGCCTTCAGAGAAGATGGTACAAAGTTGGTGCTTGTGAACTTCCAGACCTCCCATGAGATTATCCTTCCTCCGTTGGATTATATAGAGTTTTACCATCGCGGTCCAATTCATCTAGATTACCACGTCGGTTGGACGGACCTTGTTTTGCAGAAGATTGTAATCTGCCAAGTGCCCACACGACATGCGAATTACGCAGACTTCAAGCTAATTGCCTTGTTTGACCGCGGACTCACCTATCTTTACGCCGGTGCCTTCTTTAGCTGGAGACAACTCAGCTCGCAGTGGATCATCATCAAAGCTGATACACACTTCTGTGATGCTATTGAACAAAATGGCATCATCTACGTGATCGACAAAGTAGATGGCACCACGTATTGTTGGGACGGCGCGTGTAAGTTGTTTCCGTCTCATGTTCATGATGACGCCATGACACTGTTTGAACTTTTTGTGATGATTGGCACATCCCTATTTGAGAAGAATTTGAGTAGAACTATGGCAATGTATTAGAGACACCGTAAATCAGCTATATTTGGAATGAGTTAATTCATGCGATTGTGACCATGTCATTACAGCCAATTTGTACCCCTGAATAATCAAACGGTTAGGAATATATGGATATTCTCCTTATTTTACAGTAATCTATATACTACTACTAAATATGAGTGTGTATCAATGGCCATGTTAGTTTCCTCATTTTCATGATGTAGAAACATGCACCACACTGTTGGTTTCATCTAACCATACATTAGGGAAGTAAATGTGCATATGGAGAACTCTATATTTGGAAGTAGTGAATTCCTGTAATGCTTACCATGTATACATACCTATATTCGCCCTTCAGCAATCAATGGCTAGAATAATATCCTCACCAAAATTTTGCCCATAGAACACGAGTATATAACAATGAATGGTCTGTTAGTTACCTTGAAGAATTTGTTTGTGAGGACAGAACATGATTACATAACATGCATGACATGGTAGTGTCCTGTGAAGAATCAATTGCGAGATAACATGAGTATAACCCTGCATGGCACTTCTATATTTTCGAACCCAGTATACATTTCCCTGTATTTTCCTCCCAGTTCCAACAGGGACATATCAATGTTATTTCTTGCATTATCCTACTCATACTCTGAACAATGTTGATCTTACATTAACAATGCATGTCCTTTTTGATATGATGCAGTGTCCCTACAGTTACTGCCCTTTGTAATCACACCACCTTTGCCAAAAACAGGGAAGCACAGCTGGTTCCTCGCTCGATCAGACGATGGCAAAATACTGATGATCATTCGGACACATGAGCCGGAAAAGTTATACTGCAAAACCCCCACTGTATACAAGCACCGTGAAATACATGAGTATCCGGACAGTGGCTGTTACGTCTATGAGCAGGATACCAGCTTGTTGGGGCCTTTGGGATTTTTTAGTTGGAGGCAGGTAAACAGCCTTGGTTCACACTCTCTGTTTCTCGGACTCAATTATCCGATTAACCAGGAGATCACCGTTGGCAAGGACCTTGATGGCAGAGAGGCTCTGTTTGCTATGGAAAACTGTGTCTACACGCCGAGCCCTAGGAGTTCGGGAGAAAACTCCCCTGATTGTCAACAATACAGCCTACAGCCAAAAGAAGGTGAGAATGACAAAGGCATCCGGATTAACTTTGATCCTTGGATGTCTCAATTACGACAAGCAGTGATGTGGTTCAAGCCTTCAGGTTGATAGGTAATTGGGTTGTTGCGTCGAAAGGGTGGAGTACTGGTGTCTCCGGATCATTGGTCGCTGAAGCGGGGCTGCAAATTATGATGGTGTTGGATCATATCTTCGAATGACTTTGTTGTCTTTGCTGCTTGTTCTGGATGGGTAGTTCTTTCTTTTGTTATGCATATTCCTTGTCATTTGGTCATCCTCGTCTATGTCACTCTTACTATGTAATAGTTCCCTCTATTTAGAATGTCATTCTTGTCTGGATCACGAGAGTCTGAGCACTGCAGATCGATGTGTTTTGGTGGTGTCGCAAGACTTCTTATGAACTATCATGTCTTGCTATTTATGTCAGTAGTGGTCACTAGTCAGTGTTTGAATGTTGTATATATCGTTGTTTCGAACTGTTTATTGTCTCGAACTACTGGTGGGCTAAATGAGGGCATCACCATTCTCCAGTGTTCAGAGTGTATCTCCTTTTTTCAAGTTATATAATTTGAGCTCAGTGTCTTTTTGATGATGTACACTTGTTTGGGCCAGTGAGGTGTCGTTGAATATGGGCCGAGTAGTAACGCAGTGCCAAACATGTCAATTATGACTCTCAGGCCGGGCTCTCAAAAGATCCTCAGAAAAAAGGCCGGGCTCTCCAAAAAAGAAAGAATAAGGACTCTTAGGCCGACATGTGGGCGCCACCGGTGTTTTTGTGCGCTTGCGCGCCTAGAGCATATTGGCGCGTGTTCGAAATCCATGCTACCTTTTCATCCCCAATATCCCGCCCCTCCCCCACCTCTGGAATCTTGATTCCTACTCCAGTTCCCCCAAATCCCCCTCCTGTACTCCCTATACTCAAGCGCACTATCATGTCATCGGTCAACGCGGATCTCCAAGCCAGATATCCTTAGGTTCGTCCTGCCTTCGGTCACTGCGTGTTGTCGCTCAACAATGGCATGGCGGCGCTTGACGACCAGTTTGCCGGCAAAGTGCTGATGGTAACCATCAACGGTAAGCGGCCTCCCGTCTCGCCGGACGACCTTGTCAAAGCTCTTGGCATTGCGCACGGCATCCAAATAAGTGACTTGCTCGTCGAAGTCTATCCGCCACTGGCTGATTTCTTTGTCAGGTTCCGGACAACTTCTGCCTGCAGTCATGTGTTCGAATCTTCTCGGCGTTTGTTCTATGATGGCGCGCTGGTGAGCTTTGATCGGTGGCACCCAGGATGGGGCTCGGTGCCCTCTGAGCTTGAGTTTTTAACAAAGCTTACCTTCCACGGCATGCCTCGACGTGCTTGGAACAGCGAGTCCATGAATGAGCTTATCAACGACCTTGGAGGTGAGCTCGTGAGTATGTTTGTTCCTCCAGACAGCTGGGCTCTGACGGTTACGGCATGGATGAAGAAGTCGTCCACCATACCGAAGGTGATTGGTGTTGAGATACCGGTGTAGGAACCGGGGTTGTACTGTTCTTCGCCACCAAGGCCGTCGCGGACCACGTTAGGGATGTACCTGTATCGAGTGTTCGTGCATGTCGAAGAAGTGGTCAATCCATCAATCGAAGTCCTACCGCCGCCGCTGGTGCCAGGGTCCGTCGACGACGTCCATTACAGGAGTCAACGTCAGACTTTCCCCATGTTGCTCGGAACGATGGATGGCACATGGAAGGAAATATTCCCTAGAGGCAATAATAAAGTTATTATTTATTTACTTATATCATGATAAATGTTTTTTATTCATGCTAGAATTGTATTAACAGGAAACATGATACATGTGTGAATACATAGACAAACATAATGTCACTAGTATGCCTCTACTTGACTAGCTCATTGATCAAAGATGGTTATGTTTCCTAGCCATAGACAAAGAGTTGTCATTTGATTAATGGGGTCACATCATTAGGAGAATGATGTGATTGACTTGACCCATTCCGTTAGCTTAGCACACGATCGTTTAGTATGCTGCTATTGCTTTCTTCATGACTTATACATGTTCCTATGACTATGAGATGATGCAACTCCCGTTTACCGGAGGAACACTTTGTGTGCTACCAAACATCACAACATAACTGGGTGATTATAAAGGTGCTCTACAGGTATCTCCGAAGGTACTTGCTGGGTTGGCGTATTTCGATATTAGGAGTTGTCACTCCGATTGTCGGAGAGGTATCTCTGGGCCCACTCTGTAATGCACATCACTATAAGCCTTGCAAGCAATGCAAATAATGAGTTAGTTGCAAGATGATGTATTACAGAACAAGTAAAGAGACTTGCTGGTAACGAGATTGAACTAGGTATTGAGATACTGACGATCGAATCTCGGGCAAGTAACATACCGATGACAAAGGGAACAACATATGTTGTTATGCGGTTTGACCGATAAAGATCTTCGTAGAATATGTGGGAGCCAATATGAGCATCCAGGTTCTGCTATTGGTTATTGACCAGAGACATGTCTCGGTCATGTCTACATAGTTCTCGAACCCGTAGGGTCCGCACGCTTAAAGTTCGATGACGGTTATGTTATGAGTTTATGTGTTTTGATGTACCGAAGGTAGTTCGGAGTCCCGGATGTGATCACGGACATGACGAGGAGTCTCAAAATGGTCGAGACATAAAGATTGATATATTGGAAGCCTATATTTGGATATCGGAAGTGTTCCGGGTGAAATCGGGATTTTACTGGAGTACTGGGGGTTACCTGAACCCCCCGGGGGTTTAATGGGCCTACATGGGCCTTAGTGGAGAGGAGGAGGAGAGGCCAGGGCAGGCCACGCTGCCCCCTCCCCTCTAGTCTGAATGGACAAGGAGGGGGGCGGCGCCCCCCTTTCCTTCCTCTCTCCCTCCTCCTTCCCCCTTCTCCTACTCCAACTAGGAAAGGAGGGAGTCCTACTCCCGGTGGGAGTAGGACTCCTCCTGGTGCGCCTCCTCCTGGCCGTCCGCCTCTCCCTCCCTTGCTCCTTTATATACGGGGGCAGGGGCACCCCAGAGACACAACAATTGATCTTGATCTCTTAGCCGTGTGCGGTGCCCCCTCCACCATAATCCACCTTGGTAATATCGTAGCGGTGCTTAGGCGAAGCCCTTGCGTCGGTAGAACATCATCATCGTCACCACGCCGTCATGCTGACAGGACTCTCCCTCAAAGCTTGGCTGGATCGGAGTTCGAGGACGGGCATCGAGTTGAACGTGTGCTGAACTCGGAGGTGCGTACGTTCGGTACTTGATCGGTCGGATCGTGAAGACGTACGACTACATCAACCGCGTTGTGCTAACGCTTCCGCTTTCGGTCTACGAGGGTACGTGGACAACACTCTCCCCTCTCGTTGCTATGCATCACCATGATCTTGCGTGTGCGTAGGAATTTTTTTGAAATTACTACGTTCCCCAACAGTGGCATCCGAGCCAGGTTTTATGCGTAGATGTTATATGCACGAGTAGAACACAAGTGAGTTGTGGGCGATACAAGTCATACTGCTTACCAGCATGTCATACTTTGGTTCGGCGGTATTGTTGGATGAAGCGGCCCGGACCGACATTACGCGTACGCTTACGCGAGACTGGTTCTACCGACGTGCTTTGCACACAGATGGCTGGCGGGTGTCAGTTTCTCCAACTTTAGTTGAACCGAGTGTGGCTACGCCCGGTCCTTGAGAAGGTTAAAACATCACTACTTGACGAACTATCGTTGTGGTTTTGATGCGTAGGTAAGAACGGTTCGTGCTCAGCCCGTAGCAGCCACGTAAAACTTGCAACAACAAAGTAGAGGACGTCTAACTTGTTTTTGTAGGGCATGTTGTGATGTGAGAGGTAACTGGGTGATTATAAAGGTGCTCTACAGGTGTCTCCGAAGGTACTTGTTGGGTTGGCGTATTTTGAGATTAGGATTTGTCACTCCGATTGTCGGAGAGGTGTCTCTGGGCCCACTCGGTAATGCACATCACTATAAGCCTTGCAAGCAATGCAACTAATGAGTTAGTTGCAGGATGATGTATTACGGAACGAGTAAAGAGACTTGCGGTAACGAGATTGAACTAGGTATTGAGATACCGACGATCGAATCTCGGGCAAGTAACATACCAATGAAAAAGGGAACAACATATGTTGTTATGCGGTTTGACTGATAAAGATCTTCGTAGAATATGTGGGAGCCAATATGAGCATCCAGGTTCTGCTATTGGTTATTGACCGGAGACGTGTCTCAGTCATGTCTACATAGTTCTCGAACCCGTAGGGTCCGCACGCTTAAAGTTCGATGACGGTTATGTTATGAGTTTATGTGTTTTGATGTACCGAAGATAGTTCGGAGTCCCGGATGTGATCACGGACATGACGAGGAGTCTCGAAATGGTCGATACATAAAGAGTGATATATTGGAAGCCTATATTTGGATATCGGAAGTGTTCCGGGTGAAATCGGGATTTTACCGGAGTACCGGGGGTTACCGGAACCCCCCCCCCCCCCCGGGGGGGGGGGGGGGGGGGGGGTTAATGGGCCTACATGGGCCTTAGTGGAGAAGAGGAGGGGCGGCCAGGGCAGGCCGCGTGCCCCCTCCCCTCTAGTCCGAATTGGACAAGGAGGGGGCGGCGCCCCCCTTTCCTTCCTCTCTCCCTCCTCCTTCCCCCTTCTCCTACTCCAACTAGGAAAGGAGGGAGTCCTACTCCCGGTGGGAGTAGGACTCCACCTGGTGCGCCTCCTCCTGGCCGTCCGCCTCTCCCTCCCTTGCTCCTTTATATACGGGGGCAGGGGCACCCCAGAGACACAACAATTGATCTATTGATCTCTTAGCCGTGTGCGGTGCCCCCTCCACCATAATCCACCTTGGTAATATCGTAGCGGTGCTTAGGCGAAGCCCTGCGTCGGTAGAACATCATCATCGTCACCACGCCGTCATGCTGACAGGACTCTCCCTCAAAGCTTGGCTGGATCGGAGTTCGAGGGACGGCATCGAGTTGAACGTGTGCAGAACTCGGAGGTGTCGTACGTTCGATACTTGATCGGTCGAATCGTGAAGACGTACGACTACATCAACCGCGTTGTGCTAACGCTTCCGCTTTCGGTCTACGAGGGCACGTGGACAACACTCTCCCCTCTCGTTGCTATGCATCACCATGATCTTGCGTGTGCATAGGAATTTTTTTGAAATTACTACGTTCCCCAACAGTGGCATCCGAGCCAGGTTTTATGCGTAGATGTCATATGCACGAGTAGAACACAAGTGAGTTGTGGGCGATACAAGTCATACTGCTTACCAGCATGTCATACTTTGGTTCGGCGATATTGTTGGATGAAGCGGCCCGGACCGACATTACGCGTACGCTTACGCGAGACTGGTTCTACCGACGTGCTTTGCACACAGATGGCTGGCGGGTGTCAGTTTCTCCAACTTTAGTTGAACCGAGTGTGGCTACGCCCGGTCCTTGAGAAGGTTAAAACATCACTAACTTGACGAACTATCGTTGTGGTTTTGATGCGTAGGTAAGAACGGTTCGTGCTCAGCCCGTAGCAGCCACGTAAAACTTGCAACAACAAAGTAGAGGACGTCTAACTTGTTTTTGTAGGGCATGTTGTGATGTGAGCATATACTCAGAATGTTTGGGTACTGCAAACACTTGATTCAACTAGGAGTTAATCTTCCGGATGATAGCGTCATTGACGGAATTCTTCAATCACTGCCACCAAGCTACAAGAGCTTCGTGATGAACTATAACATGCAAGGGATGGATAAGACGATTCCCAAGCTCTTCACAATGCTAAAGGTTGTGGAGGTAGAAATCAAGAAGGAGAATCAAGTGTTGATGGTCAATAAGACCACCAATTTCAAGAAAAAGGGCAAATGGAAGAAGAAGGGGAACTTCAAGAAGAACGGCAAACAAGTTGCTGCTCAAGAGAAGAAATCCAAGTCTGGACCTAAGCCTGAGACTGAGTGCTTCTACTGCAAGCAGACTGGTCACTGGAAGTGGAACTGCCCCAAGTATTTGGCGGATAAGAAGGATGGCAAGGTGAACAAAGGTATATGTGATATACATGTTATTGATGTGTACCTTACTAATGCTTGCAGTAGCACCTGGGTATTTGATACTGGTTTTGTTGCTAACATTTGCAACTCGAAACAGGGGCTACGGATTAAGCGAATATTGGCTAAGGACGAGGTGACGATGCGCGTGGGAAATGGTTCCAAAGTCGATGTGATCGCGGTCGGCACGCTACCTCTACATCTACCTTTGGGATTAGTTTTAGACCTGAATAATTGTTATTTGGTGCCAGCGTTGAGCATGAACATTATATCTGGAGCTTGTTTGATGCGAGACGGTTATTCATTTAAATCGGAGAATAATGGTTGTTCTATTTATATGAATAATATCTTTTATGGTCATGCACCCTTGAAGAGTGGTCTATTTTTGTTGAATCTTGATAGTAGTGATACACATATTCATAATATTGAAGCCAAAAGATGCAAAGTTGATAATGATAGTGCAACTTATTTGTGGCACTGCCGTTTAGGTCATATCGGTGTAAAGCGCATGAAGAGACTCCATGCTGATGGACTTTTGGAACCACTTGATTATGAATCACTTGGTACTTGTGAACCGTGCCTCATGGGCAAGATGACTAAAACGCCGTTCTCCGGAACTATGGAGCGAGCAACAGATTTGTTGGAAATCATACATACAGGTGTGTGTGGTCCGATGAATATTGAGGCTCGCGGGGGGTATCGTTATTTTCTCACCTTGACATATGATTTAATCAAATATGGGTATATCTACTTAATGAAACATAAGTTTGAAACATTTGAAAAGTTCAAAGAATTTCAGAGTGAAGTTGAAAATCATCGTAACAAGAAAATAAAGTTTCTACGATCTGATCGTGGATTATATTTGAGTTATGAGATTGGTCTTCATTTGAAACAATGCGGAATAGTTTCGCAACTAATGCCACCCGGAACACCACAGCGTAATGGTGTGTCAGAACGTCGTAATCGTACTTTACTAGATATGGTGCGATCTATGATGCCTCTTACTGATTTACCGCTATCATTTTGGGGTTATGCTTTAGAGACGGCTGCATTCATGTTAAATAGGGCACCATCAAAATCTGTTGAGACAACGCCTTATGAACTGTGGTTTGGCAAGAAACCAAAGTTGTCGTTTCTTAAAATTTGGGGCTGTGATGCTTATGTGAAAAAGCTTCAACCTGATAAGCTCGAACCCAAATCGGAGAAATGTGTCTTCATAGGATACCCAAAAGAGAGTGTTGGGTACACCTTCTATCACAGATCCGAAGGCAAGACTTTTGTTGCAAAATTTGGAATCTTTCTAGAGAAGAAGTTTCTCTCAAAAGAAGTGAGTGGGAGGAAAGTAGAACTTGATGAGGTAACTGTACCTGCTCCCTTATTGGAGAGTAGTTCATCACAGAAACCGGTTTCTGTGACACCTACACCAATCAGTGAGGAAGCTAAGTGAGGAAGCTAATGATAATGATCATGAAACTTCAGATCAAGTTACTACCGAACCTCGTAGATCAACCAGAGTAAGATCCGCACCAGAGTGGTATGGTAATCCTGTTCTGGAAGTCATGTACTTGACCATGATGAACCTACGAACTATGAAGAAGCGATGGTGAGCCCAGATTCCGCAAAATGGCTTGAGGCCATGAAATCTGAGATGGGATCCATGTATGAGAACAAAGTGTGGACTTTGGTTGACTTGCCCGATGATCGGCAAGCCATTGAGAATAAATGGATCTTCAAGAAGAAGACTGACGCTGACGGTAATGTTACTGTCTATAAAGCTCGACTTGTTGCAAAAGGTTTTCGACAAGTTCAAGGGATTGACTACGATGAGACTTTCTCACCCGTAGCGATGCTTAAGTCTGTCCGAATCATGTTAGCAATTGCCGCATTTTATGATTATGAAATTTGGCAAATGGATGTCAAAACTGCATTCCTGAATGGATTTCTGGAAGAAGAGTTGTATATGATGCAACGGAAGGTTTTGTCGATCCAAAGGGAGCTAACAAAGTGTGCAAGCTCCAGCGATCCATTTATGGACTGGTGCAAGCCTCTCGGAGTTGGAATAAACGCTTTGATAGTGTGATCAAAGCATATGGTTTTATACAGACTTTTGGAGAAGCCTGTATTTACAAGAAAGTGAGTGGGAGCTCTGTAGCATTTCTAATATTATATGTGGATGACATATTGTTGATTGGAAATGATATAGAATTTCTGGATAGCATAAAAGGATATTGAATAAGAGTTTTTCAATGAAGGACCTCGGTGAAGCTGCTTATATATTGGGCATCAAGATCTATAGAGATAGATCAAGACGCTTAATTGGACTTTCACAAAGCACATACCTTGACAAAGTTTTGAAGAAGTTCAAAATGGATCAAGCAAAGAAAGGGTTCTTGCCTGTGTTACAAGGTGTGAAGTTGAGTAAGACTCAATGCCCGACCACTGCAGAAGATAGAGAGAAAATGAAAGATGTTCCCTATGCTTCAGCCATAGGCTCTATCATGTATGCAATGCTGTGTACCAGACCTGATGTGTGCCTTGCTATAAGTTTAGCAGGGAGGTACCAAAGTAATCCAGGAGTGGATCACTGGACAGCGGTCAAGAACATCCTGAAATACCTGAAAAGGACTAAGGATATGTTTCTCGTTTATGGAGGTGACAAAGAGCTAGTCGTAAATGGTTACGTCGATGCAAGCTTTGACACTGATCCGGACGATTCTAAATCGCAAACCGGATACGTGTTTACATTGAACGGTGGAGCTGTCAGTTGGTGCAGTTCTAAACAAAGCGTTGTGGCGGGATCTACGTGTGAAGCGGAGTACATAGCTGCTTCGGAAGCAGCAAATGAAGGAGTCTGGATGAAGGAGTTCATATCCGATCTAGGTGTCATACCTAGTGCATCGGGTCCAATGAAAATCTTTTGTGACAATACTGGTGCAATTGCCTTGGCAAAGGAATCCAGATTTCACAAGAGAACCAAGCACATCAAGAGACGCTTCAATTCCATCCGGGATCAAGTCCAGGAGGACATAGAGATTTGCAAGATACATACGGATCTGAATGTTGCAGACCCGTTGACTAAGCCTCTTCCACGAGCAAAACATGATCAGCACCAAGACTCCATGGGTGTTAGAATCATTACTGTGTAATCTAGATTATTGACTCTAGTGCAAGTGGGAGACTGAAGGAAATATGCCCTAGAGGCAATAATAAATGTTATTATTTATTTCCTTATATCATGATAAATGTTTATTATTCATGCTAGAATTGTATTAACCGGAAACATGATACATGTGTGAATACATAGACAAACAGAGTGTCACTAGTATGCCTCTACTTGACTAGCTCGTTGATCAAAGATGGTTATGTTTCCTAGCCATAGACAAAGAGTTGTCATTTGATTAACGGGATCACATCATTAGGAGAATGATGTGATTGACTTGACCCATTCTGTTAGCTTAGCACACGATCGTTTAGTATGTTGCTATTGCTTTCTTCATGACTTATACATGTTCCTATGACTATGAGATTATGCAACTCCCGTTTACCGGAGGAACACTTTGTGTGCTACCAAACGTCACAACGTAACTGGGTGATTATAAAGGTGCTCTACAGGTGTCTCCGAAGGTACTTGTTGGGTTGGCGTATTTTGAGATTAGGATTTGTCACTCCGATTGTCGGAGAGGTATCTCTGGGCCCACTCGGTAATGCACATCACTATTAAGCCTTGCAAGCATTGCAACTAATGAGTTAGTTGCGGATGATGTATTACGAACGAGTAAAGAGACTTGCCGGTAACGAGATTGAACTAGGTATTGAGATACCGACGATCGAATCTCGGGCAAGTAACATACCGATGACAAAGGGAACAACGTATGTTGTTATGCGGTTTGACCGATAAAGATCTTCGTAGAATATGTGGGAGCCAATATGAGCATCCAGGTTCCGCTATTGGTTATTGACCGGAGACGTGTCTCGGTCATGTCTACATAGTTCTCGAACCCGTAGGGTCCGCACGCTTAAAGTTCGATGACGATCGTTTATTATGAGTTTTTGTGTTTTTGATGTACCGAAGGTTGTTCGGAGTCCCGGATGTGATCACGGACATGACAAGGAGTCTCGAAATGGTCGAGACATAAAGATTGATATATTGGAAGCCTATATTTGGATATCGGAAGTGTTCCGGGTGAAATCGGGATTTTACCGGAGTACCGGGGTTACCGGAACCCCCCGGGGGTCCCCCCGGGGGGGGGGGGGGGGGGGGGGGGGGGGGGTTAATGGGCCTACATGGGCCTTAGTGGAGCAGAGGAGGGGCGGCCAGGGCAGGCCGTGTGCCCCCTCCCCCTCTAGTCCGAATTGGACAAGGAGGGGGCGGCGCCCCCCTTTCCTTCCTCTCTCCCTCCTCCTTCCCCCTCTCCTCTTGGCGCGCCTCCTCCTGGTCGGCCGCCTCTTCCTCCCTTGCTCCTTTATATACGGGGGCAGGGGCACCCGAGAGACACAACAATTGATCTATTGATCTCTTAGCTGTGTGTGGTGCCCCCCTCCACCATAATCCACCTCGATAATATCGTAGCGGTGCTTAGGCGAAGCCCTGTGTCGGTAGAACATCATCATCGTCACCACGCCGTCGTGCTGATGAAACTCTCCCTCAAAGCTTGGCTGGATCGGAGTTCGAGGGACGTCATCGAGTTGAACATGTGCAGAACTCGGAGGTGTCGTACGTTCGATACTTGATCGGTTGGATCGTGAAGACGTACGAGTACATCAACCGTGTTGTGCTAACGCTTCCGCTTTCGGTCTAAGAGGGTACGTGGACAACACTCTCCCCTCTCGTTGCTATGCATCACCATGATCTTGCGTGTGCGTAGGAAATTTTTTGAAATTACTACGTTCCCCAACAGCACAGGGCCTACTCCATTGCGCGGCGGAGGCCACTGCTTCTTTGGGAGAAGAGACAGGGCTGGCTGCCTAGATGTGCTCTAATTTGAGGTAACAACTGAATCTTGTCAGATACTAGTTAAATCCGAGCTATGGGTGTGAAGCACTGATGTGCCAGTACATTTGATTGTGACATGTTCTAATTTATTTGTACCTGAACTTTTTTTTAGAAAGGGTTGTACGTGAACTTAATGTGCTAGCAGAACTTATTGTGTTGTCTGTCTGTTTTCTTTGCACATCATTCAAGATATTTCCCCGTCATTGATAAAGACGATGAACCATTATGTACGAGTTCGTTGGTTTGAACATAGCCCTACCCGTAGCGATCCACTGCTTCCATCCTGATTGTGCCGCCTGCGTGAAATTTTTGTATGCAAGTTCAGTGTGCTATGATGTTCTATATGATTATGTCAACTATATAAGTTTTTACTGAGCATCAGCAATGCATA
This sequence comes from Triticum urartu, assembly GCF_003073215.2. Lineage (NCBI taxonomy): Eukaryota > Viridiplantae > Streptophyta > Magnoliopsida > Poales > Poaceae > Triticum > Triticum urartu. The sequence goes on along the minus strand of NC_053028.1, from coordinate 74,141,431 downwards.
TGGCTGAAAGATGTATTTACGAGCATCGACTGAGGGGTCTCTCTCTCTCACACACACACACACACGCACGCGCGTGCGCACACACACACATGCACACACGCACAAGTGGGACCCGTTGAATTATTTCTTTGCTCATGACAGCTTTTAATTAGGTTCCACTATAATCTAACTTTTTTCTTAAGTTATTAATTGAGCTCAGTGATTTCAAAAAGTTGTACAGAAGCCTTGTTTGGGCCTTTCCGGCGTCGCTGAATGTGGGCTGAGTAGCCATGTTAGGTTGTACTGTACTACACAGGACTTTTTTTTCAACGTGACCAATGCAACTGGGCCGACAGTTGTACACAATATCCAGGTCAACTTGTTATTCTCCGCCCCGCTGGGCTGCAAACTTTCCTAGGAGGTATGCATTAGGCTTAACAAGAAAATGGACTTTAAGAAATAATAAATGGGATGTCATTATAATAACTAGGCAGTAACTATAAAAAAATGCACCAAACGCGTAGTTAGTTTAAAAATTATTATTATTGGAATTTGAAAATTTTAATTTCATTACTTGTTGCGCGCGCAATATTTCATTGTATTTTAACGTAATACAACTTTATTTTGAAATTATATTTAATATGACTAGAAATTTCAGATAAAAATATTTCGGATCCCATAAAAATGTGGGAATTTTTTTTAATTCTGTTTTGAGCGGTTAGTTGAAATTATTAATCGTTATCCTAGCTAGAAAATGGGTTGTACTTTTAACAAACTGTAAATGGGCTGTAGTAAATTCCATTGAAATTAAAGAATGGGTTGTACATTCTTACAAATCGCAAATGGGCTATATGTTCTCTGCCACACACTTGTGGGCCTTCTAAGTTGACGCGTCCCTAAAAAAACTAAATCGGCGTATATGCAAGGCTTTGTCAACAACACACGGTTCTGACAGCTGTGGTCGTTGGATGTCCATCCAATGGATGTCGTGCTTCTTCTTCAATCTCAGATATTCTTGCTTCAGCCGCCCAAAAAATGATTCCTCCCCCTGACATCTAGGGCGCATCGTTTCGGAGGCTGGCCTGTGGGCATACTAAGTTGACGCGTACCAAGGGCTTTGTCAACTTAGTCAATATAAATGATTCTAGCTGCAGTGACCGTACGATGTCCATCCAACGGCCGTAGTGCTTCTTCAACCTCTGGTCTTCTTGCTCCAGCCGCCCAAAGCAATGCCAGTCGTGCCGCGTGCTCCTGCCTCCCGTGGCCGGCTGTGATGTCGCGGAGGCCTCACCGCCCCCTACTTCTCCCACCGCTGGCTAGGCCATCCCTCTACTCACCCACACCCCTTGTTATTTTGCGGCGACGGCAGCCTCACACCGCAGCCGAACCAGTGAACCCTCGTACTCCTCTCCGCGCGAGCTTCCGCTGCCGCGTCTTCCCCGACTCCGCGTTGTCCCATTCCTAGGCCTCGCCATCGTCCACCGCCCTGGTGCTCTCGGCGCGGCCTGGTCAACGACCGACATGCATATGAAGTGGACTGTACATGGAGAGGCTGACAGTTTGGTCCACGGCCGCATGCAAGGAAATGCCTCCATAGTACGCGCAAAATAATGATTCCTCCACCTGACATCTGGGACCCACCCAAAGGGCCTCTGTATTTCGCGAAAAAAAACGTTACCGCCGCTGACATCTCGGACCCACCAGCTATATCTTCGCACGCAAGGAAGTGCCTCCTTATTACGCACAAAAAAATGAATACTCCCCCTACTAGCTGGGACCCAGTATAGTGGGAGGCTGACTTGTGGGCCTACTAAGTTAACGGGGACGAAGGGCTTTGTCATCTTAGTCAATATGCACGATTCTAGCTCTAGTGACCGTATGATGTCCATCCAACGGTCGTAGTGCTTCTTCAACCTCTGGTCTTCTTGCTCCAGCCGCCCAAACCAGCGCCGGTCGTGCCTCATGCTCGTGCCTCCCGTGGCCGGCTACGATGCCGCGGAGGCCTCACCGCCCCCTACTACTCCCACCGCTGGCCAGGCCATCCCTCTACTCACCCACACCCCCTATTATTCTGCGGCCACGGCATCCTCACACCGCAGCGAACCAGTGAACCATCATACTCTTCTACGCGTGGGCATCCACTGCCGCGTCTTCCCCGGCTCCGCGTTGTCCCCTTCCTAGGCCTCACCGTCGTCCCCCGCCCTGGTGCTCTCGGCGCGGCGTGGTCAACGTGATCAAGGAACGGCTTCCATCGGACATGGACTGTACGTGAAGAGGCTGACAGTTGGGTCCATGGCCGCAGGAAGTGCCTCCTTATTACACGGAAATAATGATTCCTCCACCCGACAGCAGGGACCCACCGGACGGGCAACCATATTTTGTGAAAAAAAGTTTCCCCCTGACTGCTGGGACCTACCAGCTACATCTTCGCACGCAAGGTAGTGCATCCAGGCAAAAAAATGATTGGCCCCCCTGAGTGCTGGGACCCACCAGCTACATCTTCGCGCGCAAGGAAGTGCCTGACAGTCGGGACCCACCTGGTCGAAGCGTACGTAGCGTTGTCATTCTGGTCACGAATGTGTACGTACATACTGGTCGATGTAGAGGCGTGCACGTGTCGTAGTAGAGGCGCGCACGTAGCATGTACATGTACGTACAACGGCCAGGGTGCAAGAAAGTAAATACGGCCACGTACGTACATACGAGCGGGGTCTCGAATGCCTACTCGCGCGTACGTACGGCCAGGGCTCGTGTACATGGCTGGGTCGGAACGGAGAAACTGCATCGTCTCGTGTTCATGGGGAGGCAACGGAATGCGTCGTGTTCATCGGGAGGCAACGGAACGCGTGGAAGCCAAGCGGCTTGGACGGAACAGCCGATGGAAACGAGGCCTGGCGTACCGCAGAACGGAGGAAATGGCCTTGTGTTCGACCGACCACGTTCGAAACGGGATCTTGTTCATTGGGAGGGGTCTAGCATACCGCAAAACAGAGGAAACGGACCTCCTACGGTCGAAACGGAGTCCTGTTGATCGGGAGGGGTGTGGCGTACCGCAAAACGGAGGAAACGGACTTGTGTTGGAGCGCTACGGTCGAAACGGGGGTCATGTTCATCAGGAGGGGTGTGGTGTGCCGCAAAATGGGACTCCACGGGATACTGTTCATCTCCACCACCGACCCCCTCCAGCCTCCACGGGCTACTGTTCATCCACCGTCGACCTCCTCCAGCCTCCACCTGCGACTATTCATCCACGGGCTCCTATTCATCCAGCCTCCATTGCGCGCTACTCCACCGGCTACTGTTCAACCAGCCCTCTCCACGGGCTCCTGTTCAACCACCCCTCCACGGGCTACTATTCATCCAGCCCTCCACCGTCTACTGTTCATCCAGCCCTCCACGGGGTGGTCCTGTTCATCCAGCCCTCCATGGGGTCCTGTTCATCCAGCCCCAACCGGCTCGATCGATCAGGCTCCTGTTCATCCAGAGGCAACACCATGGGGTCCTATTCATCCACCCCCACCGGGAACTGTTCATACAAACCCCCTAGCAACGCTCACTGTTCATCCAGAGGCAGCATCAATCGGCTTCAGTTAGCAGCAGTAGCGAAGTAATCGCTTGATCGGGTTCAGTTAACAGCCATCGATCGATCGCTCGGGTTCAGTAACGCGTAGCCTACAGTGCAATCGCTCGGGTTCAGTAGGCAAATGCCTCGCTCGGGTTCAGTTAGATCCCAACACCTCGCACCCATGCGCGTGCGTGTATGAGAGAAATGCGCAAACCTCCGTGCATCACTCGGCCCCGACCACCCATCGTAACCGAGAACACCCTGATATTTTCCTCGCCCTCGCTTCTACCACGGTTTTTTCCGTCATGGACGGCCCAAAGAATGTCACGCAGCTGCGTCTCCGGCCCGCCTAGGATGAAAAGCCAATTTTCTGTCATGATTTTTTGTCATAGAAGTAGGAGCCCACCACATCTATGATGATACCGGGTTTTGTCACAATTATCGTCATAGAAGTGTCATAAGTATGACAGGAAAAAAATTAGTTCGGCCCAAAATGTCACGGATGTGTCTTTTTTGTAGTGCTATTCGATGTAATTCTTTTTGCGGTGTGTTTGTCGAGATCCGATGAATTGTGGGTTTATGATTAAGATTATATATGAACAATATTTGATTCTTATTTGAATTCTTATATGCATGATTTGATATCTTTGCAAGTCTCTTCGAATTATCAGTTTGGTTTGGCCTACTAGATTGATCTTTCTTGCAATGAGAGAAGTACTTAGCTTTGGGTTCAATCTTGCAGTGTCCTTACCCAGTGACAGCAGGGGCAGCAAGGCACGTATTGTATTGTTGCCATCGAGGATAAAAATATGGGGTTTATATCATATTGCTTAAGGCTATCCCTCTACATCATGTCATCTTGCCTAATGTGTCACTCTGTTCTTATGAACTTAATACTGTAGATGCATGCTGGATAGCGGTCGATGTGTGGAGTAATAGTAGTAGATGCAGAATCATTTCGGTCTACTTGACACGGACGTGATGCCTATGTTCATGATCATGCCTATATATCATCATAACTATGCGCTTTTCTATCAATTGCTCGGCAGTAATTTGTTCACCCACCGTAATATATGCTATCTTGAGAGAAGCCACTAGTGAAACCTATGGCCCCCGGGTCTACTTTACATCATATAAGTTTCCGATCTACAATTCTAGTTTACTATTTATTTTGCAATCTTTATTTTCCAATCTCAATCTATACAACAAAAATACCAAAAATATTTATCTTATTATCTTTATCAGATCTCACTTTTGCAAGTGGTCGTGAAGGGACTTACAACCCCTTTATCGCGTTGGTTGCAAGGTTCTTATTTGTTTGTGCAGGTACTAGGCGACTTGCGTGTAGTCTCCTACTGGATTGATACCTTGGTTCTCAAAAACTGAGGGAAATACTTATGCTACTTTGCTGCATCACCCTTTCCTCTTCAAGGGAAAACCAACGCATGCTCAAGAGGTAGCAGCCACCTACGACCTTAGCCACATAGTCCAACAACCTGGAGAATCAGCCCAGAAACTCTAGACCAGGTTCTTAATTAAAAAGAACCAAATTGTGGATTGTCCGGACACCGAAGCCCTCGTGGCCTTTAAACACAGCGTCCGAGACGAGTGGCTCGCCCGACACCTCGGCCAAGAAAAGCTGAAGTCCATGTCATCCGTTACCGCACTTATGACCCGCTTTTGTGTGGGAGAAGACAGCTGGCTAGCTCGTAGAAGCAACATCACTAGCGACCCTGGCACCTCCGAAGCCAGGGATGGCAATAGCAAGCCACAACGCAACAGACATAAGCATCGAAGCAATAACGAAGATACCGAAGACACGGTGGTCAATGCCGGATTTAGTGGCTCTAAACCCGGTCAGCGAAAGAAGCCATTCAAAGGAAACAGGGATGGTCCATCTAGTTTGGACAGAATACTCGATCGGCCTTGCCAGATTCATGGCACCCCTGATAAGCCTGCCAATCATACCAACAGAAATTGTTGGGTCTTTAAACAGGCCGGCAAGCTAAACGCCGAACATAAGGGGAAAGGGCTGCCCAGCGAGGGCGACAATGAAGAGCCAAGTAAAGCCTTTAGGATCTTCTTGGGTGATTGTTGTTTGATCTTGCTGAAAAAACAGAAAGTATGCGCTCACGAGAATAAATTTCATTTTTTACCAGAGAGCGATAAAATACCAATTACAACTGCAGTAGATCATTATACAAATTATTTACGACGTCCTAATTTTTCAGGATTTATGGAGTTACATAAGTATTTGAAACTTCCAGATTGCTATAGACTGTTCTCTTTTTGACAGATTCTGTTTTTCGTGTGTTGTTTGCTTATTTTGGTGAATCTACGGCTAGTATCGGGGGGTATGAACCATAGAGAAGTTGGAATACAGTAGGTTTCATACCAATATAAATAAAGAATGAGTTGATTACAGTACCTTAAAGTGGTGGTTTGTTTTCTTATACTAACGGAGCTCATGAGATTTTCTGTTGAGTTTTGTGTTCTGAAGTTTTCAAGTTTTTGGGTAAAGATTTGATGGATTTTGGAATAAGGAGTGGCAAGAGCCTAACCTTGGGGATTCCCAAGGCACCCCAAGGTAAAATTCAAGGACTGTCGGGTGGTAGGTGCGACATATGCCAACGGGTGGCTTATCATTGTGGGAGCCAGTAAGACATCGCCGGTGCCTGGAAACGGGATGAGGCGAAGACATGCACGCCGGTGGATCTTACCCAGCTTCGGGGCTCTCCATGGAGATAACACCCCTACTGCTGCTCTGCGGGGTCTCCACATGATCACTAGATGGACAAGTAGCTACACAATGCTCCTTGAGCTGTTTAGTGGGAGGAGGAAGAAGGGCACGGCTAGCTTGCTTCTTCTCCTTGTGTGATGTCTAAAACTAACTGGGGGTCGAACCCTTTGCATGGGTGCCCTGGGGGGGTTATATAGGCCTACCCCCCGGGGGTACAATGGTAATCCGACTGGGCGCGGGGCCCAGCCGTCGGTGACTGCGCTCGCCGGCTTCTGCGCCGGCCGCTGGGGCCCGCCGACTGGTCGGTCCCGCCGGCTGCCGGCTCCTAGGTCGACAGGCAGGCCCCACTGTCCAGGACCTGGTCGGCGGCTGGTTACTGTTGCTCCATCGTGGTGACATGGGCTTCGTCGTGGTAGGCGTGGCTACAGTACCGCCGTCCGGCGGGCGATTGCTGTAGCCTCACCGCGTCTTGTCTCCTTAATGGGGCGTCTCCTTCGACGAAGATGGCAAGCCGGCTGCGGGGAGCCGGCTCTCTCTTGGGCCGACTGGGGGAGGTGTGGCCGCCTTCGGGTGTCTCTCTGCCCGAAGGGACCCACCGCCCGTGGGCTGTACTGGTAGTCCATCGTGGATGACATCAGGGTCAACATGGCAACAGTGCTGCGCTGGACGGGTCATGGCCACCCGTACGGCGCACTGTGCCAGTCGTGCTCCGGGATTCGGGGTGGCGGGCTTCACTATAGCCACGCCCCGTCTCATCGCCGCTAGGTAGATGCAAACTTTGAGGGTACGGTCTCGACCGCTTTATGGGAGCCGGCTTCTTGGAGTCGGCCTTCTCGCGGCCGGCTTCTTGAAGTCGGCCCTCCCATGGCTTTCTTCATGAGGGCTAAAGTCGGGCCGCCTTCCGAAAGCCGGCCTGGGTGACAGCCAGCAAGGGGAAGGCGGCCCCACGTCTTGGATTCTTGAGAGCCGGACGGGCTCGTAATTTTTTTAGAAGGGCCAAGGGAAGCCGGCTAGGCTACCCATGGCTATTTACTCCGACAGTAGTCCCCGAAGCTGATCGAGCTTCGAGGCGGACAGAGGGACGAGAAGCTTGGTCAGCTTCCTACCCTGAGGAGCCGGCTTTGCTGGTGTATGCCGATTTCAGAGAGCTCCTGTGTCTTGCAGACGGGATGGTGGTTGACCCGCGTGCTGACCGCGGGCCCTCCCGTGGGCCACATGGCAGCGGAAACCTGCCAGTGCACACGCGCGACGGGACGCCGCCGCAGGCCCAGGCCCGCCACTCCTAGGCCTCGGCCCGAGCGCTGATCTTCTGCGGCCCCGGTGGACCGCTCGCCTTCCTGTGGCGATTTTATTTCGCTGTTTGGGTGCAATAAATGCGGGACATGGGGGCGGTGAAGAAGCCTCGGGCGGTCTCAGCGTAAGCCGTCGATTGCTTGGATGCATGCTTTTCATTGTTTCTTCTGTTTGAACATTCTTCCTAACCTTTCTCCGCTTGCTGGACAGGGCGCCACTTTCCCTTGAGCGGGGTCCGGGAGGCTCCGTAGTTGGGCCGACTGGAGGGTCTTCGGGCTCCCGCCGCGTGGACCCCCGCGCCGACCTCAGGGAGGCCACGGAGCGGAACGCCCGTGAGGCGCGGGAGGAGTGTGAGGCGGCGGAAAGAGCGGCCGCCCAGGCGGCGAGGGATCAGGCTGACGCGGCAGCCAAGGCCCAGGCGGAGGCAGCGACCGCGGAAACGGAGGCGGAGGGTTCACGTAACCAGCCTCCGTTGCTCGCCATTCCCCTCCGAGCCGTGGCCCCCGACACCCCATTGCCCCTGGCGGAGGAAATCGTCCAAGACCCGCCGCTGATGGAGAGGAGGGAGGGCCTCGTGGTCCTCACGGAGAGAGCGCCGCCGGCAGCGCCAACCGGAGCGGGCCAAGGCGGCCAACCGTCAGTGGTGCCAGAGGAGCCGGCCGGGGGTGAGCCGGAGGACGGAGCCGGCCTCGAGGTGCAGCCGGTGACGCACCGGCACGCAGGGGGAGGCACCGCTCCGTCGGAGTCGCGCCGAGTTGCGGGCGCCGGCCAGTCGGCGGAGGCTCTGGAGGCGGCCAGCACTGCCACGTCCGAGTGGACTCCCAGCGGGGGGACTGGCGAGCTGAATGTGGCGGCTCAAGAGGTCCGGAGTCGGCTTCAAGCTCAGGCCGCCCTGTTGCAGCAGTACACCCAGGAGTTCCTGTCGACGCGGGCCGCCATCCGGGTGAGTCTTTCATTCTTGGCCGCTTTGGTCTCTTGATTTCTTCCGGCGGGGCGCGTCAGCGCACCCACTGGGTGTAGTCCCCGAGATTCGGGCCGACTGCTGAGCAGTCGGGTCGGATCTTTCTTGACGACTACCTTATTTTTGCTTCCTGTCTGAACTTCCAGGAATATCATAACTCCCGTGCTGCCGCCTTCAACTCCCAAGCTCAGGAGTTGGGTCGTAAGACCGACGACCTAGCCAACATCCGAAGTAAGTGCTTGATCTTGTCTATCTCCTGTGGGGGCGCGCCAGCGCACCCACTGGGTGTAGTCCCCGAGATTCGGGCCGACTGCTGAGCAGTCGGGTCGGATCTTCCTTGACGACTTTTTCCTTATTGGTTTTTTTCTTTCGTCTTTCGTGCTTTCAGGGGCCAACGCCGACTTGAGGAGGGAGCTCGGCGAAGCGCAGGCCGCCCTTCGTACCAAGGATGCTGAGTACGCTGCCTTGGTCCAGGAGCGTGACCGCCTGGCCAAGAAGCTGGCTGACCAGGAGGAGAGCCACAAGGCGGCCCTGCAGAAAGCGCAGGATAGCGAGGCCGCCCTGAAGGCAGAGTTTGAGACCGAGGCGGCGAGCTGGGCTGAGACCCGGCAAGTGCTGGATGAAGGCTTCGGCCGCATCGAGGACTTGATCGACGGTAAGCCGCCTTCCTCGCTCCTCTCCCGCCCCTTGCCGCCTGGTTTTTAGACTGACTTGTGCTGCTGCCTATTTTCTTGTGTAGACTACTTTCCCGGCTACTCCGCCTTCGCCGCCCAAACCATCGAGGCCCATCGCGAGGCGCGTCGCGCCGGACGCGAACCGGACGCTTGAGGAGCAGCTCTTGGCTGTCCAAGCGCGGCTGCAGCCGGCTCACCGGATGCTTCGCCGGCTCCAACGTGCCGGGGCGCAGGTGTTGGCCGCCCTCTGGCCCGGCGAGATGATCCCCCGCACCCCAAGCCGAACTGCCGACTGGTTGGAGGTCGCAGTTGGTCGCTTTGAGGCTTGGAAGGCGTCGGCGGCCCGCCTCGGAGCCGGGCGGGCATTGGATTTCGTTCGAGCTTGGTACCCAGGGCTGAACCTGGACCAGTTGCGCACTTGGCGGCTGGAGGCCGACGCGGAGCTGGAGGAGGTGCGGCCGGCTATCGCCCAGCGTGCTTCGACGATCGTCGAGTGCATCGACATCAGCGTTTTTGCACCTGAAATCAATGATGACGGCATTGCCCAGACGGAGGAGTGGTTCGGGCTGCACCCGGCGGTGGGCGAGGACTCGGCAGAGGAGATCGCCTCCAGCGACGAGGGCGAGGATGAAGAAGAGGACGGTGAAGACGTCGAGCCGGCTAGTGGAACAACCGGCCGGCCTCAGGCTGACCGTGCCTCCAGCAACGAGGCGCGTGGAAGCGCGCCCTCTGCGGGAGGCGGTGATCAAGCCGAGGTTCGCCAGCCGGCCACTCCTTCAGCCGGCACAACCGTCTCCACCGACCAGCCCGGCTCGTCGGTCGCCCCGCCAGCTTGACCTGTCGTCCTTATTTTTCCTGCTTGTTGCCTTTTGAACAATCTTTATTAAGCTTTCGCAGTTCCACCCACTGGGGGTGTATCCAAACTATGTTGAATGCTGGCCTCTTGGAGGTCTTTTATGTAAATATTATTGTGTGCATGTTTGGTTTCCATTCGCGTATGCTTTTTATCCTTAGGCTTTTTCCTTTGCCGCCTTCCCTCTTTGGGGAGGCAAGTACTCGAGCTTTCTTGGATTGAAGTGAAGTGAATGGAAACCGGCTGGCCGGCTACTCTGGTAGTCGGTCGGTGGTAGGCGGCAAACCAGCTTTCGTTATATTAGTCCGTTGGTCCCTAGCCATTTTTCGTGTGGGCATCCTTTCCTGCTTTTGACTCTTGCCAGCCGAACAGCCGGTTCTTCGAACTGCGACTTTGGCAAGAGCTAAGCCTGGGTGTCGGCACACTACTTGTCTGACCGCGGGTAGGACTTCTAATATAACTCCAGTCGGCCAGTCCCCGGGCCGACTAGTCGAACCCGGTGCCGGACGGAATAAGTAAATGAAATGACAAGGTCATAAGCATGATACTCTTCATTCATAGATAAAAGATGGCAGTCCCCGAGCTCTCCTTGGGGGGCCTATTGTCTCGTACTTAGTACAAAAGTTAGCGTGATACATACTGCATTTCAGCTGTAAAACCTTCGGAGGAGGTTGGCGTTCCATGGTCGTTCCGACTCCTTCCCGGAGTCATCTCTCTTTCGCGCCTTCGGCTTCTGCGCGTCGATTAGGTAGTAGGAGTCGTTGCCTAGAGCTCTGCTGATGACGAAGGGGCCCTCCCAAGGGGCCGAGAGCTTGTGCTGGCCGGCTATTCGCTGGATCAGTCGGAGCACAAGATCGCCCTCTTGGAAGGATCTTGGCTTGACCTTCCGGCTGTGGTATCGGCGCAGGCCCTACTGATAGATGGCGGACCGGCTGAGGGCTAACAGCCAGCTTTCTTCCAGCAGGTCGACGCCATCTTCTCGTGCTTCCTTGGCCTCCGCTTTCGTGTACATGGTTACCCGAGGCGAGTCGAACTCGATGTCGGTTGGGATGACCGCCTCGGCACCATACACGAGGAAGAAAGGGGTGAAGCCGGTTGACTTGTTTGGTGTAGTGCGCAGACTCCAGAGGACAGCCGGTAGCTCATCGAGCCAACAGCCGGCTGAACGCTCCAGTGGTACGACCAATCGGGGCTTGATGCCGGAGGGGATGAGGCCGTTGGCTCGCTTGACCTGGCCGTTTGACTGCGGGTGGGCGACGGACGCTAAGTCCACCCGGATACCTTGCGCTACGCAGAAACGTGCCAAGGCTCCTTTGGCAAAATTCGTGCCATTATCGGTGATGATGCTGTGTGGCACGCCGTACCGAGTTGTTATGTCTGCGATGAATGTCACAGCAGTCGGCCCATTCGGCTTCTTGATCGGCTTTGCCTCAATCCACTTGGTGAATTTGTCCACGGCGACGAGCAGATGCGTCATGCCGCCGCGCGCCGTCTTGAATGGGCCCACCATGTCCAGTCCCCAAACGACGAAGGGCCAGGTGAGGGGAATGGTCTTGAGTGCCGAAGCCGGCATGTGTTGCTTGGAGCTGAAGAGTTGGCACCCTTTGCAATATTTAACTAATTCTTTGGCGTCATCCAAAGCAGTCGGCCAGAAGAAACCATGGCGGAAAGCTTTGGCGACGAGTGATCTTGAGGCCACATGGTGGCCGCATTCTCCTTGGTGGTTGTCTCTGAGGATTGCAATGCCCTTCTCTTGCTCGACGCACCGTTGGAGGACTCCAGTGACACTGCGGTTGACGAGTTCTCTGTTGACGATTGTGTATGCTCCGGCTCGACGTTGGACTTGTCTTGCCTCTGCTTCGTCAGCCGGCAGATCTTGGTTTACTAGGAAGTTGAGGATGGACTGAGCCCATGACGGAGCCGCGACTTCTCCTACTGCCAATGTAGCTACTGCTACCAGGGTGGGCGGGTTGGGTGGTGAAATGCTGGAGTCGGCCGCCGGCTGTTGTGTTGGTGCAGTCCCCGGGCCGGCTACTGCAGTCCCCGAGCCGGGTGTGGCAGTCCTCGAGCCGGCTACCGAAGTCCCCGGGACGACTACTGAAGTCCCGGGGTCGCCTGCTTGGTTCTTCGAGCCGGACCCGGCCGCGTCGCGGTCAGGCGGTACGAAGATGGAATCAGACTCTGGAGACGGCTTGACGGACGGCTTGAGGAGGCGTTGTAGAGCGACGCCGGTTGGTATTGCTTGCCGAGTGGAGCCTATTCGAGCTAGGGCATCGGCTGGCTCGTTGTCGGCTCGCGGTACGTGGAGGAACTCGCATCCTTCAAAGTATCCGCTGAGTTGCTGAATGAGGAAGCGGTAGCTTGCCATATTTGCGTCCTTGGCGTCCCAGTCGCCAGATGATTGCTGGACCACCAAGTCCGAGTCGCCATAACATAGGATCCGGCGAATGCCGAGCTCTTTGGCAAGCCGGAGCCTGTGTATGAGCGCCTCGTACTCGGCTACATTGTTGGAGGCGGCAAAGTGGATTTGCAGCGTGTATCTGAGCTTGTCGCCTTTGGGAGAGGTAAGGACGATGCCGGCTCCCAAGCCGGTGCGCATCTTGGACCCATCGAAGTGCATGCGCCAATGGGTGGAGTCGGGAGCCGGCGGCAGGTACTGGGTCTCGGCCCAGTCGACGAGGAAGTCAGCCAGTGCTTGGGACTTGATGGCGGTGCGGGGCTGGTAGAAGATTGTGTAAGGGGCTAGCTCGATGGCCCATTTCGCCACCCGGCCGGATGCATCCCGGCTGCCTATGATCTCGGCCAGCGGGGCGGTGCATACGACCGTGACGGGATGCTCTTGAAAGTAGGGCTTCGGCTTCTTGGCGGTGAAGTACACGCCGTAACACATCTTCTGGTAGTGCGGGTAGTTCTGCTTTGAGGCGGACAGCACCTCGCTCAAATAATACACCGGCCTCTAGACCGGCTGGGCTCGGCCTTCTTCTGGGCGTTGGACTATGATGACGGTGCTGACCACCTGGCTGGTTGCGTCAATGTAGAGGAGCATGGGCTCTTTCTCAGTCGGCGCCGCCAGGACTGGCGGTGTGGCTAGCATCTTCTTCAGCTCATGGAAAGCTTGGTCAGCTTGGTCATTCCACTCGAAGTGAGTGGTCTTCTTCATGAGGCGGTAGAGGGGGAGAGCTTTCTCTCCGAGCCGGCTGATGAAGCGGTTTAGGGAGGCCAAGCACCCGGTGAACTTCTGGATGTCTCGAAGCTTGGTGGGAATCGCCATTCTCTCAATGGCCTTGATCTTTACTGGGTTGCATTCGATGCCGCGTTCGGAGACCAGGAAGCCTAGGAGCTGGCCGGCTGGCACTCCGAACACGCATTTCTCGAGGTTGAGCTTGATTTGGAACCAGCGTAGGTTCTCAAACGTTTCTTTGAGGTCTTCCAGCAAGGTGCCACGCTTCTCCGTCTTCACCACAATGTCGTCCATGTAGATGTGAGCGTTTCTGCCGAGTTGCTTGAGGAGGCACTTCTGCATGCAACGCTGAAAAGTGGCACCGGCATTTCTCAAGCCGAATGTCATAGTCAGGTAGCAGAAGGCTCCAAATGGCGTGATGAAGGCGGTCTTCAGGCGGTCTGCCGGATTTAACTTTATCTGGTGATACCCTGAGTAAGCATCCAAGAAACTCAACAGCTCGCATCCGGCCGTGGAGTCTATCACTTGGTCAATCCTTGGCAGGGCAAAGGGATCTTTGGGGTAGGCCTTGTTGAGGCTCGTGTAGTCTATACACATGCGCCATTTGTTATTCTTCTTTAGCACGAGGACTGGGTTGGCGAGCCACTCTGGAAAGAAAACTTCCATAATGAAGCCGGCTGCCAGAAGCCGGGCTATCTCCTCTCCCACAATCCTGCACTTCTCCTCCGACAGTCGGCGGAGGGGTTGTTTGACTGGCTTTGCGTCTTCTCGGACATGTAGTTTGTGCTCGGCGAATTCCTTCGGAACGCCCGGCATGTCCTTGGGGGACCATGCAAAGATGTCCCGATTCTCACGGAGGAAATCGGCGAGCTCGCCTTCCTATTTGCTGTTCAGGCTTGCCCCGATGACGGCAAACCTCTCGGGGTGCTCGGGGTCAAGGGGTATCTTCTTGGTTTCTTTGGCCGGCTGGAAAGATCCTTGGGCATCATACTCCTTGGGATCGGGGGACAGGGCCGACTGCTTGCCGGCCATGGCCACGACTCGGTCCAACATCTTCTTTTCTTCGGCAATCACAAGGGACTCGGCCAGCTGGCTGCTGGCCGCTGCGCACTCGGAGGACTTCTTGTAATCGCCGGCTACGGTGATGACGCCTTTGGTGCTTGGTATCTTCATTTTGAGGTATGCATAGTGGGGAACTGCCATGAATTTGGCCAAGGCGGGTCGGCCAAGCAATGCATGGTAAGGGCTCTCCAGGTCCACCACTTCAAACCAGATCGCTTCCCAGCGGAAATGCTCCTTGTCCCCAAAAAGTACATCAATCTTGATCTTGCCAATGGGGGCGCAGGACAAGCCGGGCACGATGCCATGAAACACTGTCCGAGTAGGCATGAGCTGCTTTGTCTTGACATTTAGCTTCTCCAGGGTGTCACGGTACAGGATGTTGATGCTGCTCCCGCCGTCTATCAGCACGCGGGAGAAGAGGGCAGCGCGTCTGTCCATCGCGAGGGTGGCTTCCAGGACCAACGCATAAGAGCCGGGAGGCGGCATCACCTCTGGGTGGTCGGCCCGGCTCCAGCTGATGGGTTTTTCTGACCAATGCATGTGTCCGGCGGGGTTGGCAGCGACCACACTGACTTCCTGGTGCTCTCGGCGTTTGCCGCGCCGGTCTTCGAGCTGGCTTGTAAAGACGATGTAGGTTGCTTGTTCGTCGGGGAATTCGTCGTGCACGGCTCCGACTGCGGGCCGAGCGGCCGGAGGCGGCGGGCCGACAGGCGAAGGCGGCGCGAGCCCTTTGCCTTTGGAGATTCGGGTGAGCCAATGGCACTTCCGGGTTGTGTGGTTGGACGGCTTCGCGGCGCTATGGAATTTGCACGGGGCGTTGAGAGTTTGCTCGTAGGAGAAAGTCGGCTGCCAAGCCGGCCTGCCGCCCTTGGGTTTCTTGGGCGCGGGCCGCCCTTCGGGCGGCACGTCTTCGACTGTGGCCACCTGCCGACTGGCGGGAGGCGGCTGTAGGATCTAGAAGTAGATGTGTCTAGAGGGGGGTGATTAGACACTTAATGCTAAAGTTGCAATTTTTAAGCTTTTTCGGTTTAAGTAGAGTTTAGGCACAATTTCAACATACATAATACATATCAAGCAAGCATGCAAAGAGTATATGAGCAGCAGAATGTAAAGCATGCAACTTGCAAGAATGTAAGGGGAAGGGTTTGGAGAATTCAAACGCAATTGGAGACACGGATGTTTTTCCCGTGGTTCGGATAGGTGGTGCTATCCTACATCCACGTTGATGGAGACTTCAACCCACAAAGGGTAACGGTTGCGAGAGTCCACGGAGGGCTCCACCCACATAGGGTAATGGTTGCGCGAGTCCACAAAGGGCTCCACCCACGAAGGGTCCACAAAGAAGCAACCACCCACAAAGGGTCCACGAAGAAGCAACCTTGTCTATCCCACCATGGCCATCGCCCACACAGGACTTGCCTCACTAGCGGTAGATCTTCATGAAGTAGGCGATCTCCTTGCCCTTACAAACTCCTTGGTTCAACTCCACAATCTTGTCGGAGGCTCCCAAGTGACACCTAGCCAATCTAGGAGACACCACTCTCCAAGAAGTAACAAATGGTGTGTAGGTAATGAACTCCTTGCTCTTGTGCTTCAAATGATAGTCTCCCCAACACTCAACTCTCTCTCTCATAGGATTTGGATTTTGTGGAAAGAATATTTGAGTGGAAAGCAACTTGGGAAGGCTAGAGATCAAGATTCATATGATAGGAATGGAATATCTTGGTCTCAACACATGAGTAGGTGGTTCTCTCTCAGAACATATGAGTTGGAGTTGTGTATGTGTTCTGATGGCTCTCTCCCAGAATGAAGAGGAGGTGGAGGGGTATATATAGCCTCCACACAAAATCCAACCGTTACACACAGTTTTCCCTACGGGTTCGAGAACTATGTAGACATAAACTCATAATACCGATCGTCACCGAACGTTAAGCGTGCGGACCCTACGGGTTCGAGAACTATGTAGACATGACCGAGACACGTCTTCGGTCAATAACCAATAGCGGAACCTGGATGTTCATATTGGCTCCTACATATTCTACAAAGATCTTTATTGGTCAAACCGCATAACAACATACGTTGTTCCCTTTGTCATCGATATGTTACTTGCCCAAGATTCGATCGTCGGTATCTCAATACCTAGTTCAATATTGTTACCGGCAAGTCTCTTTACTCGTTTCTGTAATGCATCATCCCGCAACTAACTCATTAGTTGCATTGCTTGCAAGGCTTATAGTGATGTGCATTGCCGAGAGCGCCCAGAGATACCTTTCCGACAATCGGAGTGACAAATCCTAATCTTGATCTATGCCAACTCAACAAGTACCATCGGAGACACCTGTAGAGCACCTTTATAATCACCCAGTTGCGTTGTGACGTTTGGTAGCACACAAAGTGTTCCTCCGGTAATCGGGAGTTGCATAATCTCATAGTCATAGGAACATGTATAAGTTATGAAGAAAGCAATAGCAACAAACTAAACAATCATCGTGCTAAGCTAACGGATGGGTCAAGTCAATCACATCATTCTCTAATGATGTGATCCCGTTCATCAAATGACAACTCTTGTCCATGGCTAGGAAACTTAACCATCTTTGATTAACGAGCTAGTCAAGTAGAGGCATACTAGTAACACTCTGTTTGTCTATGTGTTCACACATGTACTAAGTTTCCGGTTAATACAATTCTAGCATGAATAATAAACATTTATCATGATATAAGGAAATAAATAATAACTTTATTATTGCCTCTAGGGCATATTTCCTTCATGTCAAACTCCTATGGCTAAGTGAGAATGATAAAACGGTATAGTTCGATTGCCTGGTTTGCCGCGCTATCACCTCCTTTACGGACCAAGACGTTGGGTTAAGTGTGGTCACGCGCTATTCCGAACACCCCCGTAGTATCTATGTGGGGGCTGAAGCTGACAACTGGTAAACTCTCAAGAATTAAAAATGGCCGCACAGGGGGGATAACACTTTGATATAAATGCATACAACATATTACACAGCCTGGGTTTATAATACATTGTCCGGGTAGCCCGGATACATTTACTCGAACATGATATCCTTCGAGCATTGACCTTCTATCAAACAGGCACCCTCGAGGACGTCTTCGAAATAGCGCTCCGGCTTGCGGTGGTCCTTGCCTCCAGGCGGACCCTCAACCGCCACGACGGTGGCCTTCATCTTCGCCGAGTGCATCTTAACACGGGCAAAGGCCATTCGCGCACCTTCTATACACGCCGAGCGCTTCACGGGCTCTACTCGGGGCAAGGCATCGCCAAGCCGCTTGACCAAGCCGAAGTAGCTGCTTGGAATATGTCCTTCATGGCCAAACCGGACATCCTATGCAGCTCTGCCAGCTACATCATCTGATTGTTCAGCAGCGCTAGTCGCTCCGGCGCCAAGTACTGAGACCAGAAGAGCTTCTCCGTCGCGTTCCCTTCTTGGGCTCAGAAATACTGGGCGGCATCGGCAGCACTCCTCGGGAGATCTGCAAAAGCGTCTAGAGCACTCCATAGTCGATTTAGCAAAGCATATCTTCGACCGCCGAATATACTCTGTAAAAGAAAAGGCTTACTAGCCGCTATATGTTCAGCTTGTTTGATCTCCTCACGAGCCGCCTAGGACTCGGACTGAGCCTTCTTCGCAGCTTGAAGAGCCTTGGTGAGTTCGGCCGCTTGGGCCTTGTTACTCTCCTCCAAGGACTCACACTTGTTGGCGACGTCCTGGAGCGCTTGCTCTACTTCGGTCACCCTTGCCACATACTGGAGGCGGGCGGCCTTTTCGGCCTCTATATCCGCAGCTACTTTCTCTGCGACTGCTTTGCTTGCCCTCGCCTCCTCCTTGGCTTCGGCAAGGGCACTCTTGAGGGCCTCGACCTCGGTCGTGTTGCCTGTAATCATTTACATAGCAGCGCATGAGCTTAAACTCTGGGTTTGCATTATAATTTAGGCTGGTAAAAGGGTCTTTTTAAAAAACATACCTTGGGCCTCATCGAACCGCTTGTTAATACGGTCGATCTCATTGTCAGCCAGCTTCAGTTTCCGCTGCAGTTCGGACACTTCAGCATCCTTAGCTGAAGCCGCCAACAATGAAGCTTGTTTATCAAAATAGATGAATGCGTTATCTTTGGCGACTATTTGATCCTCTATCCGGCTCTTTTTCCCAAAGATCCAAACAGAGTCTCAGGGGCTACTATCTATATACAGGCATATTCTTCCAATACGAAAAGCGGCTAGGCATGTTATATCACTTACTTCAAAACCTATTAACAGACTAGTGAAAGCTTCGTTCAGACCGCTTTTGGCAGACTAAACCTTCTCAACCACCGTACCCATCAGGGCACGGTGCTCTTCCACGACAGAAGCACGTTGAAGTGCTTCCTTCAACATATCCGGCGCCTCCAGATTGATAGAGGTTGCCTGCGGAGTCGGCACTCCCCCTTCCCTTGAAGGGGGCTGCTCGCTCGACTCCGGAGCCATGTTGGTCTCCAGAGTGGTATTTGGCTAGGGGCCGTGTGACGCCCCCGATTCAATCGTACACTAATCATACACGCAAACGTGTACGATCAAGATTAGGGACTCACAGGAAGATATCACAACACAACTCTACAAATAAAATAAGTCATACAAGCATCATATTACAAGCCAGGGGCCTCGAGGGCTCGAATGCTAGAGCTCGATCATAGACGAGTCAGCGGAAGCAACAAAATCTGAGTACAGACATAAGTTAAACAAGTTTGCCTTAAGAAGGCTAGCACAAACTGAGATACAGATCGAAAGAGGCGCAGGCCTCCTGCCTGGGGTCCACCTAAACAACTCCTGGTCGTCGTCAGCGAGCTGCACGTAGTAGTAGGCACCTCCTGAGTAGTAGTAGTCGTCATCGACGGTGGCGTCTGGCTCCAGGGCTCCAACGTCTAGTCGCAGCAATCGAGTATAGAAAGGGGGAAAAGGGAGAGCAAAGCAACCGTGAGTACTCATCCAAAGTACTCGCAAGCAAGGAGCTACACTACATATGTATGCATTGGTATCAAATGGAAAAGGCTATCATATGTGGACTGAACTGCATAATGCCGGAATAAGAGAGGGATAACTAGTCCTTTCGAAGACTACGCTTCTGGTAACCTCCATCTTGCAGCAGGAGAAGAGAGTAGATGGTAAGTTCACCAAGTAGCATCGCATAGCATAATTCTAACCGATGATCCTCTCCTCGTCGCCCTGTTAGAGAGCGACCACCGGGTTGTATCTGGCACTTGGAAAGGTGCGTTTTATTAAGTATCCGGTTCTAGTTGTCATAAGGTCAAGGTACAACTCCAAGTCGTCATGTTACCGAAGATCACGGCTATTCGAATAGATTAACTTCCCTGCAGGGGTGCACCACATAACCCAACACGCTCGATCCCATTTGGCCAGACACACTTTCCTGGGTCATGCCCGGCCTCGGAAGATCAACACGTCGCAGCCCTACCTAGGCACAACAGAGAGATCAGCATGCCAGTTTAAATCCTATGGCGCAGGGGTCTGGGCCCATCGCCCATTGCACACCTGCATGTTGCGAGGGCGGCCGGAAGCAGAACTAGCCCCCTTAATACAAGAGCAGGCTTATGTTCCAATCCGGCTCGCGCCGCTCAGTCGCTGACGTCACGAAGGCTTCGGCTGATACCACGACGTCGAGTGCCCATAACTGTCCCCGCGTAGATGGTTAGTGTGTATAGGCCAGTGGCCAGACTCAGATCAAATACCAAGATCTCGTTAAACGTGTTATCTTGAAATAATCGCGAACGCCGACCAGGGCCAGGCCCACCTCTCTCCTAGGTGGTCTCAACCTGCCCTGTCGCTTCGCCACAAAGATCCACTCGCGGGTACTCCTACGAGCCGACCCGTCTTTTAGTCATCACATGTATCATGTATAAGGTATATAGTATATACCCGTGATCACCTCCCGAGTGATCACGACCCGATAGTATAGCATGGCAGACGGACAAGAATGAAGGGCCACTGATGATAAACTAGCATCCTATACTAAGCATTAGGATTGCAGGTAAAGGTAACAACAGTAGTAGCAAGGACAGGCTATGCATCAGGATAGGATTAACGGAAAGCAGTAACATGCTACACTACTCTAATGCAAGCAGTATAGAGGAGAGTAGACGATATCTGGTGATCAAGGGGGGGCTTGCCTGGTTGCTCTGGCAAGAGAGAGGGGTCGTCAACACCGTAGTCGTACTGGGTAGCAGCGGCGTCGATCTCGGTGTCTAGCGAGAGACGAGGGGGAAGAAACAATAAATATAATGCAAACAAATGCATGATGATGCATGACATGACAAAGCATGATGCTAGGTGTGCCCTAAGGCGGTACGAGGTGGTACCGGTGAAGGGGAAAAACATCCGGGAAAGTATCCCCAGTGTTTCTCATTTTCAGGCAAAGGAACCGGAGGGGGAAAGTTGCGTGTTCGCTATGCTAGAGATGCGTGGCGGACGAACGGGTTGCGTATCCGGATTCGCCCCGTCACTCTGAGCAACTTTCATGTTGAAAATATTTTAATCCGAGTTACGGATTAAAAGATATGATTTTCTAAAGATTTTATTAATTTCTGGAATTTAATTAATTATTTAATTTAATTTCAAAAATGGATTTATGACATCAGCAGTCAACGGGGTTGACTGGTCAACCTGACCAGTGGGTCCCACTGGTCAGTGACACATTTTAATTAAACATTTTAATTAACCTAATTAGTATTAATTAGGGGGGTGGGCCCCACTGTCATACTCTGTTAGCTAATTAACAGTAGTTAATTAGGTTAATTAGTCATTAGGTTAATTAATCTTAATTAGCTAATTTAATCATAATTAATTAAGTTAATTAATTAATTAATTAATTTTATTTTTATTATATTTTTTATTTTTATTTTTATTTTAAGAAACGTTCGGGGGTGGGGCCCTTTCGTCATAGGCCCAGAGGGCCTTAGCGGTTCGAGCGCGGTTGCGGGCGTGGGCGCCCAAGCCTAGTCAGGCGCGACCTAGGCAAGGCCAACGATGCGGTCGTCGGCCAGGGGAGGCGGCAAAGGCCAGTGGGCGACGCGGAGAGGCCGCAGCGGCAGGCGGAGCAGAGGCGGGGCAAGGCCTAACGAGGGGCGCGCACGAGCGCTGGCCGGCGAAGGCGGCCACGGGCTAGAGCAGAGCGAGGCGCGCGGGACAAGGACGACGCTAGGCGCGGCGCGCGTGAGGGGCGGGGCAGAGGAGAAGGAGGGGGCCTCACGAGGGGTTGCAGGGCACGGGGCAGTTGGGGTCGAGGAGGAAGTCGGAGACGACGGTGATGTGGTGACGAGGTGCAGCGGCGCGGCGGCGTGCGTTGACGGCGTCGGCGACGGCAGGGGTCGAGGAGGAGCTCCAGTGGACGCGACGGGGAACCGTCGATGTCGCCGACTTGGGGCCGCTCCAGTCGGTCTCGGGCACGTGGAGGTCGTGGACGACGTCAAGGAAGCCGTAGGGCAGCACGAGCAGCTCAGGAAGGCCGTTGGCCATGGCCACGGCGAGGTGGTGGCTGCGCTCGGCCACAGGAGGAGGAAGAGGGGCGCGGCGAGCTGCTGGGGAGAACGAAGGGAGGAGAGATGACCGAGCGACGGGGAAGGGCAGTGAAGCGGCCAGAGTCGTCGGCGCAGCATCGGACAGGAGGGAGCTCCTCTCCCGTGTGTGTGTTGTGCAGTGGCGGCGGGGTGGAAGGACGAGGGAACGGGGTGGGGATCGGGGGGAAGTGGGGAGGGGGTCGCTAGGGTTCAGTCGTAGTGGGTGGTTAAGGGAGTGGGGCTGGGCCGGTTAGGGCCAGATGGGCTGGCCGGCTGGGTCGTCGGGCCCAGTTGGCTAGGGGGGGTCCTCCTCTTTTGTTTTGTTTTTTTTCTTACTTTTTATTTATTTCCTGTTTATTAGTTTTCTATTTTATTTTCTATATACTTTTGTTTTATAAAATACATAAGTAGTACCTAAATTAGTGTTTCAAAATACCCCAATGCCACAAAAAGGTTGGTGACAAAATAAAATAGTTTAGTATTTTATTAATTGTAAAAGGCATTTAATTAGTTGTCGTTGCTACTATCTTATTTACTTTTAGAGTAGTTAAACACTTTATAAAAGTTTATTTTCTCCACCATAATTACTTATGCATTATTGGGCACAACCCGAACAATTTGGTTTTAAAATTTGAAAACTTTTATTGTTTGCCTTTAATTAAATTTGGTTTTGTTTCGTTTTTGAACTATTCAGAGTTTATCAACAGTAACTGAGGTGACGTGGCATCATTAGCGGGGGATTACTGTAGGTTAATTATCCGGGCGTCACAGGCTGGACTGATCCAAGCCCCGTCGTCAGTTTCCATGGGAGTAGTATGTTGGAAATATGCCCTAGAGGCAATAATAAAATGGTTATTATTATATTTCCTTGTTCATGATAATTGTCTATTGTTCATGCTATAATTGTGTTATCCGGAAATCGTAATACATGTGTGAATACATAGACCACAACACGTCCCTAGTGAGCCTCTAGTTGACTAGCTCGTTGATCAAAAGATAGTCATGGTTTCCTGACTATGGACATTGGATGTCATTGATAATGGGATCACATCATTAGGAGAATGATGTGATGGACAAGACCCAATCTTAAGCATAGCTCAAAGATCGTGTAGTTCGTTTCCTAGAGCTTTTCCGAATGTCAAGTATCATTTCCTTAGACCATGAGATTGTGCAACTCCCGGATACCGTAGGAGTGCTTTGGGTGTGCCAAACATCACAACGTAACTGGGTGACTATAAAGGTGCACTACGGGTATCTCCGAAAGTGTCTGTTGGGTTGGCACGAATCGAGACTGGGATTTGTCACTCCGTATGACGGAGAGGTATCTCTAGGCCCACTCGGTAATGCATCATCATAATGAGCTCAATGTGACCAAGTGGTTGATCACGGGATCATGCATTACGGTACGAGTAAAGTGACTTGCCGGTAACGAGATTGAACGAGGTATTGGGATACCGACGATCGAGTCTCGGGCGAGTAACCTACCGATTGACAAAGGGAATTGTATACGAGATTGATTGAATCCTTGACATCGTGGTTCATCCGATGAGATCATCGAGGAACATGTGGGAGCCAACATGGGTATCCAGATCCCGCTGTTGGTTATTGACCGGAGAGTCGTCTCGGTCATGTCTACGTGTCTCCCGAACCCGTAGGGTCTACACACTTAAGGTTCGGTGACGCTAGGGTTGTTGAGATATTAGTATGCGGTAACCCGAAAGTTGTTCGGAGTCCCGGATGAGATCCCGGACGTCACAAGGAGTTCCGGAATGGTCCGGAGGTGAAGAATTGTATATAGGAAGTCCAGTTTCGGCCATCGGGAAAGTTTCGGGGGTCACCGGTATTGTACCGGGACCACCGGAAGGGTCCCGGGGGTCCACCGGGTGGGGCCACCTATCCCGGAGGGCCCCATGGGCTGAAGTGGGGAAGGGAACCAGCCCCTGGTGGGCTGGTGCGCCCCTCTTGGGCCTCCCCCTGCGCCTAGGGTTGGAAACCCTAGGGGTGGGGGCGCCCCACTTGGCTTGGGGGGCAAGCCACCCCCCCCTTGGCCGCCCCCCCCCCTGAGATCCAATCTCTAGGGCCGGCGCCCCCCCCCTAGGGGCCCTATATATAGTGGGGGGAGGGAGGGCAGCCGCACCAAGTCCCTGGCGCCTCCCTCTCCCTCCCGTGACACCTCTCCCTCTTGCTGAGCTTGGCGAAGCCCTGCCGAGATCGTCGTTGCTTCCACAACCACGCCGTCCTGCTGCTGGATCTCCATCAACCTCTCCTTCCCTTTGCTGGATCAAGAAGGAGGAGACGTCTTCCCAACCGTACGTGTGTTGAACGCGGAGGTGCCGTCCGTTCGGCGCTAGGTCATCGGTGATTTGGATCACGACGAGTACGACTCCATCAACCCCGTTCTCTTGAACGCTTCCGCTCGCGATCTACAAGGGTATGTAGATGCACTCCCCTTTCCCTCGTTGCTAGATAACTCCATAGATTGATCTTGGTGATGCGTAGAAAATTTTAAATTCTACTACGTTCCCCAACAGTGGCATCATGAGCTAGGTCTATGCGTAGCTTCTATGCACGAGTAGAACACAAAGCAGTTGTGGGCATCGATATTGTCAATTTACTTGCCGTTACTAGTCTTATCTTGATTCGGCGGTATCGTGGGATGAAGCGGCCCGGACCAACCTTACACGTACGCTTACGTGAGACTGGTTCCACCGACTGACATGCACTAGTTGCATAAGGTGGCTAGCGGGTGTCTGTCTCTCCCACTTTAGTCGGATCGGATTCGATGAAAAGGGTCCTTATGAAGGGTAAATAGAAATTGGCATATCACGTTGTGGTTTTGGCGTAGGTAAGAAACGTTCTTGCTAAGAAACCTATAGCAGCCACGTAAAAATTTGCAACAACAATTAGAGGACGTCTAACTTGTTTTTGCAGCATGTGCCGTGTGATGTGATATGGCCAAAAAGGATGTGATGAATGATATATGTGATGTATGAGACTGATCATGTTCTTGTAATAGGAATCACGACTTGCATGTCGATGAGTATGACAACCGGCAGGAGCCATAGGAGTTGTCTTAATTTATTTATGACCTGCGTGTCAACATATAACGTCATGTAATTAGTTTACTTTATTGTTATACCGTTAGCCATAGTAGTAGAAGTAATAGATGACGAGACAACTTCATGAAGACACGATGATGGAGATCATGGTGTCATGCCGGTGACGACGATGATCATGGCGCCCCGAAGATGGAGATCATAAGGAGCAAAATGATATTGGCCATATCATGTCACTATTTGATTGCATGTGATGTTTATCATGTTTTACATCTTATTTGCTTAGAATGACGGTAGCTTAAATAAGATGATCCCTCGCAATAAT
Organism: Triticum urartu; assembly: GCF_003073215.2. Classification (NCBI taxonomy): domain Eukaryota; kingdom Viridiplantae; phylum Streptophyta; class Magnoliopsida; order Poales; family Poaceae; genus Triticum; species Triticum urartu. The sequence continues at coordinate 74,116,173 of NC_053028.1, read as the reverse complement.
TTCAAGAAAATGTTCCCCCTAACTATGCACCATTGCGAAGGTTCGTTGTTTCGAAGCACCACGTGATGATCGGGTGTGATAGATTCTAACGTTCGAATACAACGGGTGTTAGCCAGATTTACACACGCAATACACTTAGGTTGACTTGACGAGCCTAGCATGTACAAACATGGCCTCGGAACACGGAAGACCAAAAGGTCGAGCATGAGTCATATAGAAGATACGATCAACATGAAGATGTTCACCGATGTTGACTAGTCCGTCTCACGTGATGATCGGACACGGCCTAGTTGACTCGGATCATGTTTCACTTAGATGACTGGAGGGATGTCTATCTGAGTGGGAGTTCATTGAATAATTTGATTAGACGAACTTAATTATCATGAACTTAGTCTAAAATCTTTACAATGTGTCTTGTAGATCAAATGGCTCACACTAATGTTGCCCTCAACTTCAACGCGTTCCTAGAGAAAACCAAGCTGAAAGATGATGGCAGCAACTATACGGGCTGGGTCCGGAACCTGAGGATCATCCTCATAGCTGCCAAGAAATATTATGTCCTAGAAGCACCGCTAGGTGACGCACCCATCCCAGAGAACCAAGACGTTATGAATGCTTGGCAGTCACATGCTGATGATTACTCCCTTGTTCAGTGCGGCATGCTTTACAGCTTAGAACCGGGGCTCCAAAAGCGTTTTGAGCAACATGGAGCATATGAGATGTTCGAAGAGCTGAAAATGGTTTTCCAAGCTCATGCCCGGGTCGAGAGATATGAAGTCTCCGACAAGTTCTTCAGTTGTAAGATGGAGGAAAATAGTTCTGTCAGCGAGCACATACTCAAAATGTCTGGGTTGCACAACCGCTTGACTCAGCTGGGAGTTAATCTCCCGGATGACGCGGTCATTGACAGAATCCTTCAGTCGCTTCCACCGAGCTACAAGAGCTTTGTGATGAACTTCAATATGCAGGGGATGGAAAAGACCATTCCTGAGGTATATTCGATGCTGAAATTAGCGGAGGTGGAGATCAAAAAGGAACATCAAGTGTTGATGGTGAATAAAACCACTAAGTTTAAGAAAGGAAAGGGTAAGAAGAACTTCAAGAAGGACGGCAAGGGGGTTGCCGCGCCCGGTAAGCAAGTTGTCGGGAAGAAGCCAAAGAATAGACCCAAGCCCGAGACTGAGTGTTTTTATTGCAAGGGAAGTGGTCACTGGAAGCGGAACTGCCCCAAATACTTAGCGGACAAGAAGGCCAGCAACACTAAAGGTATATGTGATATACATGTAATTGATGTGTACCTTACCAGTACTCGTAGTAGCTCCTGGGTATTTGATACCGGTGCAGTTGCTCACATTTGTAACTCAAAGCAGGAGCTGCGGAATAAGCAGAGACTGGGGAAGGATGAGGTGACGATGCGTGTCGGGAATGGTTCCAAGGTCGATGTGATCGCCGTCGGCACGCTACCTCTACATTTACCTACGGGATTAGTTTTAAACCTCAATAATTGTTATATAGTGCCAGCTTTGAGCATGAACATTGTATCAGGATCTCGTTTAATTCGAGATGGCTACTCATTTAAATCCAAGAATAATGGTTGTTCTATTCATATGAGAGATATGTTTTATGGTCATGCCCCGCTGGTGAATGGTTTATTCTTAATGAATCTCGAACATAATGTTACACATATTCATAGTGTGAATACCAAAAGATGTAAGGTTGATAATGATAGTCCCACATACTTGTGGCACTGCTGCCTTGGTCACATAGGTGTCAAACGCATGAAGAAGCTCCATGCAGATGGACTTTTGGAGTCTCTTGATTATGAATCATTTGACACGTGCGAACCATGCCTCATGGGTAAAATTACCAAGACTCCGTTCTCAGAAACAATGGAGCGAGCAACCAACTTATTGGAAATCATACATACTGATGTGTGCGGTCCAATGAGTGTTGAGGCTCGCGGTGGCTATCGTTATGTTCTCACCCTCACTGATGATTTGAGTAGATATGGGTATGTCTACTTAATGAAACACAAGTCTGAGACCTTTGAAAAGTTCAAGGAATTTCAGAGTGAGGTTGAGAATCAACGTGACAGGAAAATCAAGTTCTTGCGATCAGATCATGGGGGAGAATACTTGAGTCACGAATTTGGCACGCACTTAAGAAAATGTGGAATAGTTTCACAACTCACGCCGCCTGGACACCTCAGCGTAATGGTGTGTCCGAATGTCGTAATCGCACTCTATTGGATATGGTGCGATCTATGATGTCTCTTACCGATCTACCGCTGTCATTTTGGGGCTATGCTTTAGAGACTGCCGCATTCACTTTAAATAGGGCTCCGTCGAAATCCGTTGAGACAACACCATATGAATTATGGTTTGGGAAGAAACCTAAGCTGTCGTTTCTAAAAGTTTGGGGATGCGATGCTTATGTGAAGAAACTTCAACCTGAAAAGCTCGAACCCAAATCAGAAAAATGCGTCTTCATAGGATACCCTAAAGAAACTATTGGGTATACCTTCTACCTCAGATCCGAAGGCAAAATCTTTGTTGCCAAGAATGGATCCTTTCTAGAGAAAGAGTTTCCCTCAAAAGAAGTAAGTGGGAGGAAAGTAGAACTTGATGAAGTATTGCCTCTTGAACCGGAGAGTGGCGCAGCTCAAGAAAATGTTCCTGAGGTGCCTGCACCGACTAGAGAGGAAGTTAATGATGATGATCATGAAACTTCAGATCAAGTTGCTACTGAACTTCGTAGGTCCACAAGGACACGTTCCGCACCAGAGTGGTACGACAACCCTATCTTGGAAATCATGTTGTTAGACAACGGTGAACCTTCGAACTATGAGGAAGCGATGGCGGGCCTAGATTCCGACAAATGGCTAGAAGCCATGAAATCCGAGATAAGATCCATGTATGAAAACGAAGTATGGACTTTGACTGACTTGCCCGATGATCGGCGAGCCATAGAAAATAAATGGATCTTTAAAAAGAAGACAGACGCAGATGGTAATGTGACCATCTACAAGGCTCGACTCGTTGCTAAGGGTTATCGACAAGTTCAAGGGGTTGACTACGATGAGACTTTCTCACCCGTAGCGAAGCTGAAGTCCGTCCGAATCATGTTAGCAATTGCCGCATTCTATGATTATGAGATATGGAAAATGGACGTCAAAACGGCATTCCTTAACGGCTTTCTCAAGGAAGAATTGTATATGATGCAGCCGGAAGGTTTTGTTAATCCTAAGAATGCTAACAAGGTGTGCAAGCTCCAACGCTCAATCTATGGGTTGGTGCAAGCATCTCGGAGTTGGAACATTCGATTTGATGAGATGATCAAAGCGTTTGGGTTTACACAGACTTATGGAGAAGCATGTGTTTACAAGAAAGTGAGTGGGAGCTCGGTAGCATTTCTCATATTATATGTGGATGACATACTGTTGATGGGAAATGATATAGAATTCTTGGAAAGCATAAAGGCCTACTTGAACAAGTGTTTTTCAATGAAGGACCTTGGAGAAGCTGCTTATATATTAGGCATCAATATCTATAGAGATAGATCAAGACGCCTCATTGGTCTTTCACAGAGTACGTACCTTGACAAGATATTGAAGAAGTTCAATATGGATCAGTCCAAGAAGGGGTTCTTGCCTGTATTGCAAGGTATGCAATTGAGTACGGCTCAATGCCCGACCACGGCAGAAGATAGAGAAAAGATGAGTGTCGTCCCCTATGCCTCGGCCATAGGATCTATTATGTATGACATGCTGTGTACCAGACCTGATGTAAACCTTGCCATAAGTTTGTTAGGAAGGTACCAAAGTAATCCCGGCATGGAACACTGGACAGCGGTCAAGAATATCCTGAAGTACCTGAAGAGGACTAAGGATATGTTTCTCGTTTATGGAGGTGACGAAGAGCTTGTCATAAAGGGTTACGTCGATGCTAGCTTCGACACAGATCTGGATGACTCTAAGTCACAAACCGGATACGTGTATATTTTGAATGGTGGGGCAGTAAGCTGGTGCAGTTGCAAGATAAGTGTTGTGGCGGGATCTACATGTGAAGCGGAGTACATGGCAGCCTCGGAGGCAGCACAAGAAGCAATCTGGGTGAAGGAGTTCATTACCGACCTAGGAGTCATTCCCAATGCGTCAGGCCCGATGACTCTCTTCTGTGACAACACTGGAGCTATTGCCCTTGCCAAGGAGCCCAGGTTTCACAGGAAGACCAGGCATATCAAGCGTCGCTTCAACTCCATTCGTGAAAGTGTTCAAAATGGAGACATAGATATTTGTAAAGTACATATGGACCTGAATGTGGCAGATCCGTTGACTAAACCTCTCCCTAGAGCAAAACATGATCAACACCAGAACTCTATGGGTGTTCGATTCATCACAATGTAACTAGATTATTGACTCTAGTGCAAGTGGGAGACTGTTGGAAATATGCCCTAGAGGCAATAATAAAATGGTTATTATTATATTTCCTTGTTCATGATAATTGTCTATTGTTCATGCTATAATTGTGTTATCCGGAAATCGTAATACATGTGTGAATACATAGACCACAACACGTCCCTAGTGAGCCTCTAGTTGACTAGCTTGTTGATCAAAAGATAGTCATGGTTTCCTGACTATGGACATTGGATGTCATTGATAACGGGATCACATCATTAGGAGAATGATGTGATGGACAAGACCCAATCCTAAGCATAGCTCAAAGATCGTGTAGTTCGTTTGCTAGAGCTTTTCTGAATGTCAAGTATCATTTCCTTAGACCATGAGATTGTGCAACTCCCAGATACCTTAGGAGTGCTTTGGGTGTGCCAAACGTCACAACGTAACTGGGTGACTATAAAGGTGCACTACGGGTATCTCCGAAAGTGTCTGTTGGGTTGGCACGAATCGAGACTGGGATTTGTCACTCCGTATGACGGAGAGGTATCTCTGGGCCCACTCGGTAATGCATCATCATAATGAGCTCAATGTGACCAAGTGGTTGATCACGGGATCATGCATTACGGTACGAGTAAAGTGACTTGCCGGTAATGAGATTGAACGAGGTATTGGGATACCGACGATCGAGTCTCAGGCGAGTAACGTACCGATTGACAAAGGGAATTGTATACGAGATTGATTGAATCCTCGACGTCGTGGTTCATCCGATGAGATCATCGAGGAACATGTGGGAGCCAACATGGGTATCCAGATCCCGCTGTTGTTTATTGACCGGAGAGTCGTCTCGGTCATGTCTACGTGTCTCCCGAACCCGTAGGGTCTACACACTTAAGGTTCGGTGACACTAGGGTTGTTGAGATGTTAGTATGCGGTAACCCGAAAGTTGTTTGGAGTCCCGGATGAGATCTCGGACGTCACGAGGAGTTCCGGAATGGTCCGGAGGTGAAGAATTGTATATAGGAAGTCCAGTTTCGGCCATCGGGAAAGTTTCGGGGGTCACTGGTATTGTACCGGGACCACCGGAAGGGTCCCAGGGTCCACCGGGTGGTGCCACCTATCCCGGAGGGCCCCATGGGCTGAAGTGGGGAAGGGAACCAGCCCCTGGTGGGCTGGTGCGCCCCCCTTGGGCCTCCTCCTGCGCCTAGGGTTGGAAACCCTAGGGGTGGGGGCGCCCCACTTGGCTTGGGGGGCAAGCCACCCCCCCCTTGAGATCCAATCTCTAGGGCTGGCGCCCCCCTAGGGGCCCTATATATAGTGGGGGGGAGGAAGGGCAGCCGCACCAAGTCCCTGGCGCCTCCCTCTCCCTCCCGTGACACCTCTCCCTCTCGCTGAGCTTGGCGAAGCCCTACCGAGATCGCCGTTGCTTCCACCACCACGCCGTCATGCTGCTGGATCTCCATCAACCTCTCCTTCCCTTTGTTGGATCAAGAAGGAGGAGACGTCTTCCCAACCGTACGTGTGTTGAACGCGGAGGTGCCGTCCGTTCGGCGCTAGGTCATCGGTGATTTGGATCACGACGAGTACGACTCCATCAACCCCGTTCTCTTGAACGCTTCCGCTCGCAATCTACAAGGGTATGTAGATGCACTCCCCTTTCCCTCATTGCTAGATAACTCCATAGGTTGATCTTGGTGATGCGTAGAAAATTTTAAATTCTGCTACGTTCCCCAACATAGTATCCCCCATGTTTTTGGCAGCCAAGGCATAACCCTCTGGCGCCGTTTAAGCGGCCTTCCGCATATCCCCCTGGCATGGAGAAGTCCTTGGGATAACACCTCGGTGTCATCCGCGGGTCGTGGCGGAGAGGCTCGCAAATGCGTTTTGCTCTCCATCATCTCCGGCACCAACGAGTTTCCCGAAGACGACGATTGTTGGGGGAGATCACGGGCCAGACTGAAAATACATAAATAAAATGTTATCCTACGATATGTAAAAGGCCAGATGTATGTATAGTATCTTTAAATACTTACGGTTCGGCCGGGGGCTTTGGCCTGAGGCGTCGCTCGGGGATGATTTCGGCGTCAGAATCTGAATCATCAGAAAGGGAAATCTTCCCCTTCTTAGACGCCTCCGCTTCTAGGTCCGCTGACGCCGCCCTTTTCTTCTCCCCCCTTGAGGGGAGAATTGCTCTCCTCCTCTTCCTCTTCCTCTTCATCTTCATCACCCTCGTGGGAGGAGAGAACCTTGGTGTCTTCGGACGCGAGGTCCGAAGTACCTTTACGGCGGAGGTCACTTCTGGCCTCCTTGCCCTTCTTCTTGGCCTTCTTCTTCGGTGCCTGGTACAGCACCGGAACCAGCATCTTTGTTAACAGAGGGATAGCTGGGTCTTCGGGCAGCGGAGCCGGACATTTGATCCGCTCCGCCTTCTTCGTCCAGCCCTGAAGGAGAAAAGGAAGGCTTAGCATACTCCTCGAATCTACAAGTAGAGGTTATGTTTGGAAATCTGAAAACTTACTGGAGTGGTCGGGTGAGCGCAGTCGAGGCCGAGGTCTTCGGTCGTTCCCGGCCACGACTTCTGGGCCTTGAACATCAGCTTCCAGATTTCTTCATGCGCTGCAGGGTCCGAGGGCCGGCCGGATCAAACTCCCACATATATAGAGTCTGGCGCTGGCAGGGGAGAATCCGGCGAAAAAGCATCACCTGGATCACATCGGCGAGGCTAGTGTTCTTCTCTATCACACCCTTGACGCGCTTCTGCAGCGTCATCACCTCATCGGACGACCCAGTCCAGGCCCTTTTTAACCCACGATGTGAGCCGCATTGGAGGCCCAGATTTGAACTCAAGAGTGGCGGCCCATGTGGCGTCGTGAGGTTCTGTGACATAGAACCACTCATGTTGCCATCCCTTCACGGTCTCCACGAAGGCCCCCTGGGGCCAAGTGACGTTGGGGAGCTTGCTCACCATGGCACGGGCGCACTCCGCATGTTGATCGTCGACCACTTTCAGCTTCACATTGAAGACCTTGAGCCATAATCCAAAGTGGGGGGATGCGGAGGAACGCTTCACACACGATGATGAATGCCGAGATGTGGAGGAAGGAATTTGGGGCTAGATCATGAAAGTCTAGCCCGTAATAGAACATGAGCCGGACAAAAGGGTGGAGAGGAAACCCTAGTCCGCTGAGAAAGTGGGGGTTAAATACTACCCTCTCATTGGACTCCGGAGTGGGGATGATCTGCTTTTTGGCAGGAAGCCGGTGGGCGATTTCCGCGGCCAAGTACCCCGCTTCCCGGAGTTCCTTGATGTTCTCCTCCATGATGGAGGAGGCCATCCACTTGCCCTGAGTGCCAGATCCGGACATGGCTGGAGTGTTTGCTGGGGACGGAAAGGATTGAAACTTGGGCGCTGGAGCTCGAGGGCAAGTGGGCTGAGGAGGAAGAAGGCGTGGGGTAAAAAGATGGATCCTTATATTCTTATAAAGGCAGTGAATATCAAGCGTCCCCCCACGAGCCTTAAAACTCGCCTATTCCCAAGGGGTCGTGCAAACGGCATGGTTGGATTACTCAAACACGTATTGATGAGAATCCCGCAATAAGGGGACACGATCTCTGCTTTTACAAGACGCGTCAATATGACCGCGTCTCAAAACACGAAGCGGGAGGCTAAAAAATGGTTCGAAATAATAATAAGGCCAGAACATAACGTCTCGCCGAAAAAGCTGTCAGTAGACATGACTTATTTTGTTTAAGTATTTTGCCCTTGTGGTTCAGGGTTGTGACTGTTATACAGATTCGAACATAGTTCTTTTGACCAACTGCTTTGGAGTATTCAGAGGAGGAACCCGCCTTGCAATGCCGAAGACAATCTGCGCACCGGACACATCGTCATTGAAGCCTGGTTCAGGGGCTACTAAGGGAGTCTTGGATTAGGGGGTCCCCGGGCGTCCGGGCTATGTGATCTAGGCCGGACTGATGGGCTATGAAGATATAAGATAGAAGGCCTTCCCCCGTGTCCGGATGAGACTCCCCTTTGCGTGGATGGCAAGCTTAGCGATTGGATGTGAAGATTCCTTTCTCTGTAAACCGACTCAGTACAACCCTATGCCCCTCCGGTGTCTATATAAATCGGAGGGTTTAGTTCGTAGAGGCAATCATAATCATACAGGCTAGACATCTAGGGTTTAGCCATTACGATCTCGAGGTAGATCAACTCTTGTATCCCCTATACTCATCAAAGTCAATCAAGCAGGAAGTAGGGTATTACCTCCATTAAGAGGGCCCAAACCTGGGTAAACATCATGTCCCCTGCCTCCTATTACCTTCGATCCTCAGATGCACGGTTCGGGACCCCTACCCGAGATCGGTCGGTTTTGACACCGACAGATACCGATGCTTTTCGTGAATTTAGCACTAAATATGGACTTGACTCTGAGATAGTAACTTCTTTCTGTGAATCATTTGCTACTCATGTTGATCTCCCTAAAGATAAGTGGTTTAAATGTCATCCTCCCATTGGAGTAAAAGTAGTGGAACATATTAAAGTTGAAGAAGAAACTATTACTTATAATGGTGATCCTGTTATTCCTACTTCTTATATTGAGAAACCACCTTTCCCTATTAGAATAAAGAAACATGCTAAAGCTTCAACTGTGGTTCGTGATGTCTGCTAGAACTACGTCGGTATTTCTCCAAAGAGGAAGGGATGATGCAGCACAACAATGATAGGTATTTCTCAGTGATGAGACCAAGGTTATCAAACCAGTAGGAGAACCAAGCTGGTCCAACGGTAGGCTGGTGGGTGTCCACACAAGGAGGTGGCATTCAATATCCACCTGATGAACTTCCCCAATGGCAAGAACTTGAAAGGTGCCTTCTTTGGGAACTACAAGCCACACACCAACCTCCAAGACGTCGTCAAGATGTATATGAGGAAGGAGCCGGAGCTGGAGAAGTTCATCACGCACGTTGGACCTTTCTAACAGGTCAAATTGTATTCATCATTCTAAAGAGGAGGGATTGCTGCTTCACGAGGTTGGATGATTAGATTGAGCTTCTTTTGTCATGTCCCTTGCTACTTTTAGATTTGGTGCTTGAGAAACATAAGAAAAATGCTTATAAGATTTTCCCTCGGGTAATAATGTAATAGTTGTGAGACACCATGTGTTGAGCTCTTTTTTGTCACAAAGAACGAACATTGTTTTGTGTTGTCGTACAATTTGGTCTTTATTTTAAGTGTGTCTACAACACTTGCCAGCAGCCAGCAGTCTTTTGTTACTTTGTACATGAACGTTTTGCACAATAATGGTCTGCACTTTCTCTGTTTTTCTTTTGCACATCAGCTTCTCTATTAATGTCGATGTTTTTTCTTTTTTTAACTGAATATCAGTGTCTCCATAGCACATTGCAAATCAGTTCTGATATTTTGTTATCTTCTTGTTTGCAGTTAGCCATTCTTTTACTCACCTGTCGTAAAAATAGTACTCCTTCCGTCCGAAAAAGCTTGTCCCTCAAATGAATGTATCTAGCACCAAGTTAGCACTAGGTACATCCATTTGAAAGACTAGGTTGGGACAAGTTTTTTCAGACGGAGGGAGTAGATATTTCAAGTCCAATTTCTATGGGCAAAGTGGTGATCTAAAAAAAACATCATCTAGCGAGCCAAGTGGAGTGTCCACTGTAGGCCTAAAGGCCAAGAGGATCTTGACATGCATGATCTTGAGAGAAAAATACTAGCCTCCTGCAAATGGCATTTGGTCTATTATAATGAACATCTTATGCTACAAGTGCGCAAAAAATCACAATAATATGTATACTACAACTACTATAACTTTAGATAAAATAAAATTGTACATAATTACATATAGTTAACTTTCAAATAAAATACCTACACAACATTGCATCAATACCTAACATTCCGTATTAAAAAGACGGGTGCGGCAACGCGCGCCAACGATGATCTAGTACGGTATGCAAACTGAACCGGGAATAGTCCCGTCCGCTCATAATGCCATGCCCAGAAAAAGCAATGGTTTTTTCTATCTGTTTTTTAATGGTTTTTTTTTTCATATGTTATGGGCTCGCTACGGCCCCTTGACCGGTGGCCCGCACAGCCCATCGGGGCAAGAGAAACGTCGCGCTTTGCTTGGGGCCGAGTGCGCGAAGGGCCGGCCCTTGATGAGCCGCCCTTTACCGTCAGCACCGCGCGCCTGGGTCCGTGTATAGTTTTTTTTCTAGGGGAGCCGTAATTCCGTGTACACTTTCTTTCTTCCCCGACGAAGACGAACACGACTCCGCTCCATCGCTAGCCCTCCAAAGTCCAAACCGCGTTCCGCCGACCGATCGCCCGTCGACCCCACCACCACCGCCACCCCCGCGCCGGCGCCGATGGACTACGAATTCCGCAGCCGGTCGGGCTCCGGCTCGTACGGCGGAGCCGGCGGGGGCGGGGGCGGCTCGTCCCTCTACCCGCGCGTCGGCCAGCCCACCCACGGCGCCGCCGGCCCACCGCCGCAGCGGCCCGCGCCGTACCTCCACGCCACCGCAGCTCCCTCGTCCCCCGCTGCCCCGCCCCCCGCTCCCTCCTCGTCGTCGTCCTCCACATCGAGTAATCCCCTCTCCCTTCACTCTGTACTGCTTGGATGCCATACGGCCGATTGGTGCCCTGGTTGGTGGGCTGTTCGGTATCCGAGAACCCGGGTGCTCCGTGCTGTATCGAGTAGGGCTCGCTAGATCTTTCGTTCGATCGAACTGAGAGTGGTTTCGTGCGCGTTAGATTAGCGGATCTCTTAGTTGAGTTCTGATTTAAGAGCCCGTGAGTGGAAAGTGGAATTGAACAATCTAGACCTGAAACTGAGGCAGTTTTACACGAGTTTGTTTGTTGATCTTTTAACCCTATCATTTCTCTTGTAGCCAGCATGTGTGTGCGCTTAAACTTGTTTAGCTAGTAATTTCCCCCAATTTGGCCATTACATGTGTAACTTAACTTAGCTTGTCAGAGCATGCTTCCTCGCGAAGAAGGGGGTCATGCTGAAAATTGAAAAATATTGTGAGACATTGGTTGGACTTTGAATTGGTATACAGAGAAGGGAGTGCCTGCTTGTATATATTTTACTGTTGCTACCATGCCAGACTAACAAACTGCCCAATATTGTGCCCTTCTGTACTGTTATTGAGAACAGTTCATGGTTACTAACGTAATTCATTGTTTCGCTGCAGTGGGCATACAAGTTGTTATAAAGCCAGAATATCGGATAACCCCTCCTGTAAGTTATATGATTTATTATACAATCACTACTTTCCTGTTCTCTTATGCAAGAGCTGTCAATCTACTTTGCTACCAAAAAAGTTGTATTAATGAGTAATGACTGAGTTCAGTTTTCATTCTCCAGTGTTAAGAGTGTTGCTCCAAAAAAATGCTGTTTCGTAGTTAAATGGGTGCCTTTAACTTCTGTGCATTGGCTGGACATCAACATACTACCATAAGTGTTTTGTTTTCTGTTGCCAGTTATTCTCCTTGGGATTGTGAGAAATAGTACTCCTTGGAGTAGTGAATAAATTGTGATGCATTCAAGCAAGACATTTTAGCTAATAACTAATTGTTCTAAATGTCTGTTTCTGTCCTCATTTAGTGCATGGGTATGTGCTAGAAATGTACAAACGAGTTATTGTTAGCAACTTAGCATCATACGGTCAGCGAGGAGACAGCTTTAGCTGTCAATTAGTGCCCTTGGTGATCTTAAGCACCGCTGATTAGTTTTAGTGGTTTATCCTTTTTATCCTAGGTTCTCTGTGCCATGTGGGTCTGGACCCACATATAATAGACAGCGAGGAGGTTTTGTTAAGTTTGCAGGGGCATGTCAGGTTCTCCTGATGGACCATTCCATCCTTAGCAGACTAACTGAAAAATAGATGGTGTAGCTTGTTCCATACTGATGATGGCATATCTAAACACTGGATGCAACATATGTCTGAATGGAAGTGTCTAAGGAGTAAGGAATACATGGAAATAGTCTTGTTATGGTTCACAGTAGAAGAACTCATCCTATTGCTGTTGTAACTATTTCAGACTTTGATCCTAAAATGTTGGTGTGATAGTTAATAGTATGGGTTGAAATGTATGAGAGCATGCTTCACCAGTTTTGTGGGTTCCCTGAAAACTCATCCTATTCTGTTCATTTTCTAGAGAAGCATCCCACCATTCTGCAAACGTGTATGCTTATGCAAGGCTGTGCTGCTTTTTATTTACCCTTCCCCTCACAGCGTTTGGATAATTAGCACCCTTTTAATTAGTGTTATGTTTTCAGCCTCAGTTGGCACCACAGATGGTAGAAGTTCCCCGCAGCACCTTTAACTTCGATTTTGAGTATGAAAGAAAGATTCTTGCGGAGGCAGAGAAGGAAAACCCCAACTGGGGGAAGTTTGTAATTGAAAGGCAGACGCCACCACCACCACCACCACCACAACAACAACAACAACCACAGCCGCCAAGAGGGCCAAGACACTCAACATCCACTACTTCTATGGTAAACAATATCTCTCACTTGCCCCATCCCTCTCTGCCAAAGCAGTAGTACATTAATATGGTGAAATCATGTATTGTAATTACAACAATCTTTGCAGTCTGGTCTAGCAACACCTATTATGTTGGTTCATTTTATACCCTTTTCTGTTAGACCCAACTTGAATCCACTTTCTCATGTACATAGTTGCTTTTTGCTTGGATTTTCTATTAGCTCAAACTCGATGCCACTTTTAACCTTAAGCAGGGGCAGAGACTCGCCTGGGGCTGCCATGGCCTATGACTGAAAATCCATTTAAATATACCTTCAAAATTGCAAGAAAATCATGAGGGTATACTGGTTAAGCTAGTTTAGCCTCAGGCCTATGTATGTGCTTGTTGTTCTATCCATTCTAAGTTCGAACTTGTTGAAATAGTTGTCTCTATGGCAGAAAAGGCTTGCCTACTTAGAGCATTGCAAGAAAATTATGTTGTTAAGCCCACACCCTTAAGTTATGTACTGAAGTCCGTGCTATCCGTTGACAGCTTGCTACCAAGGTTCTGCTACTTATATTAAAAATTAAATAAAAAGATTGGTTATACTCCCTCTGTTCCAAATTATTCTAAGTCCTAGCTTTGTCCTAAGTCAAACTTCTTTAAGTTTGACCAAGTTTATAAAATAATATATGAAAATCTATTACACGAAATAAGTTTCATTAGATTCATCATAAATATATTTTTGTAGTATATAAATTTGATGTTGCAGATATTAGCACATTTCTCTATAGTCTATTTTATGACTCCGCTCGAGGTTCCTCACCTCCTTTGCATCCCTAACTTAGCTGTGTCATTCCACATGATTCATCTCTCGTCCTTAGTTAGACGTGGTCTTCTTGGATCCATCTCCGGCGATGTGTTTAGACCGTCAGGGTTGTTGGCATAGACTATGTCTCGGCATACTATCGACCTTTGTTCACTCGGGTGTCTAGGGTTGCATGCCAGATGTTTATAACAGTTGGGTATATTCATTAAAGTCTTTAGTGTAATAAAGTATCTCTGAATACTTGTTTTTCTTTCTGTTTTGTCCCTTTTTCAGGCTACCCCAGGAGATCCACTTGTGGAGAAGTATATGTCTATGGGGCTTGGACGTGAAGCTGTTTCATTTGCTGTGCTAAATTATGGAGATAACCCAACAAAGGCATGATCTTTCTCTTTTATCTTGTCCTTTAGCAATACTTTCTTTCATCATCGTCAATTACAAAAAACCAATGCTTTGCTGTATTATGTGACTGTATCGGTGAACCAATACTATCTTTCATTGTGGCCAATCACATAGGTACAAACAGCTGATGGCTGTTACATTTTACAGTTAACTAGACGATACCCTGCGTGTTGCGGCAGGAATTTATGCAATTAATTTGCAAGGAAACAAATACCAACTATATTATATACATGTGATAGCAAATAATGTACTTATGTGGAAGTGTCATGTATGCGTTATCAGCACATCAAATGGTGTTTCGACCATTAAGGGGAAAAAAATCAAATTACCTAACAAAAGGTAACTTATAATAACTTAATGTTTCCTATTCATACCTGAGGTTAGGCTAAAAGGTTTCAATTTCGTAATATCATCTCAACCAGTTAGATGTTCACAGAAGATGTTACAATCTTGGCCACATTTCGATATCACACATTTACAGATTTCCTGAATTACATAACAATAAAATGAGTGTTACATTTATCGATATTCTGTTCATGTATATGAAAAAAATGGCAATCACTAAATGTTCTTTCTAAAGTACAATCAGAAACATCAAAATTGAATAACATAGACGTGACATGAAGCCCTCAAATGACAAAAAAAAAACTTAGCATACCAAGTATGTTCTCGCCCTCCAATTCAGTCTGCATGCTGCCAGAAATATTAGATGGATTCCATATGAAACAAAAAAAATGCTATCAGTAACTTTTTGGGTAAAGAGGGTTCACACTTGAGACAAAAAATGGTAGTTTAGCTTTGCTGACAAAACAATGTGCAAATAATAGACCATTAGAGAAAAAAACAAAAATAATGCATCAAGATTAGATAATCAAATGGATGGGCCACTTTACCAGGTCTTTGATGTGTGAAGTAACCATCAAGAGCTAAGAGAGGCCTAGTCTGCAGAAAAATTGCAGAAAATCTAGGAAAGTAACATGGTGTTTCTAACTTTCTTCTAATGAAAAAAAAACATGCCAAATTCTTGGGTGTAAAAAAACATGTGATCATATTTCATCTCATTTTTACCCTCTTTCTGAGTTCGCACGAAAGAATTAAAATTCAATCCCTGCTTGACTGGATAAATCCACATATAAATCAATAAGGAATGTCACTACTTGTTGATTTAAATCTTCAGTACAAATGCCTATCGAAATAAAGAAAATGAAACCCTACCTTTTTAGGAAAAGGTAGGCTCAACCAATTCAGAATATATTTCCAAGTGAAGCAATATGCATTTGGTTAAGATCACAAAACACACACTATTGTACCTATAAATTATTGATCCAATAATAGAACACAAAGCAATGCAAAACAAAGGCATAGAAACTATTAGGTTAAATTTTGGAGAGAAGGGCATATTATGAGGTTGGAGGGACAATAGTTAAACAATTCAGTTTCAGAATTGTTACGATTTGGGTTAGTTTGTTTGTACTCTTGGAAGATACTCCTCAGGTTTTCTGCTCCACTGTAGTGATACCATAGGAAATTGCTTAATTTCTGATGAATAAAACATACATACAGGAAAAAGTAGCTGGAAGGACACAATAGTAACTGACATACTCACTGAATTAACCGCAATGCTACAACACTTGGAGAAACTGCATAAAACATTACAACACTTACCTTTGTGGGGAATTCTTCATAGTTTCACACGCATTAATTTGTAGCCTAGACTACTGCTGGACTAGTCGACATGGTACTGTAGTTCACAACTTGCAGTAATCAATTACTAAAACCTAGTATAAATATGTAATATATACTATAAAAAGATCATTAGAGCGTCAATTTGTCCTGCAGATTAGGCCAGTAAGCATATTTCCATTTTGGATCCTTGCTCCTAGTTGGCTTCTTGCAGGATCCTTCGATGGATCATATTGCTCATTGGCCTGAGCTGCTGCTGCTGAATACAATACTTGAGATATTTCCGGCATAGACATTGCACTTCAGACCTAAGGATCTTGAAACTGAAGCAAACAAAACGAAATAAGGAAGAGGGCAGGGGGTAAAAATTGAATCAAAGAAGGGAAGAAGAGAAGGGAGAAATTACTTTGCTAGTATGCTTGCTTGCTTACTGCAACCTGAGGGACAAGCGGATCCAGTAGCCAGAAGGCAGCAGAGGGAGACCGTAGGGCAGATCTAGGGAGAGCAGAAGCAATGGAGGGAAAGGGCCAGAGCAGAGGAGTGCAGATCCATGAAGAGCATAAGCAATGGAGGGAAAGGGGGAGGATGTCTGGCTCACTTATCCCCTCCCAATCCCTAAAAAATAAAAATAAAAATGAGTCGAAAGACTCAAGGTGCACGACTAGTCTAGACTAGTCTACGACTAGTCCTTCGACTCCTTTGACTCGGCGAACTAGTCTACACGAGATTTCTAGTCGACACCCAGAATGCGACTCATAGACTAGTCTAGCGACTAGTCTCGACTAGTCCCTCGACTCGTAATCAATGGAATGGATGCAAGCCAAGATGACATTGTGCTAGCTTATTCTTTCTGAAACTCTTCCTAATACTGTTGGCCTCAACATCACACAAGCCAGCTAACCAAGTTTTGCACTTATGCGGAAGGGAAAACCATAGTACATCTTACAGGCAACAACATCAGCACAGCTACAATAACAAAGTAACACATCTACATATAATCTGTTTCCAATCCCTCACTGCCCCAGATCCATAAACAAAATTGAAGGGTGAATGTGAGGCTAATTAAATACTGAGCCCCTACTTTGGTTACCATCGACTGTAGGTAGAGACAGGTTAGGCACGTTTGTGACAGCACCTTCAGGAGGCCAACGGCACCGTGGGACGTTGAGGACGGGCATGGCAGAGAGAAGAGGCTCCAATTGGGGTTAACAGGAGCCAAGCCTCCATCCTCACGTGCAGGTGGGCGGATCTGCATGTGCTGGAGAGGCTTGACGCCGACGGGGGGCGCGGGACTCGTCGCGCATGGAGGTGGCCCAAGATGGGCGCGCCTAGGCTGCAGGGTAGCGGTGGGGTCCATATGTGTGTGTTGGTCCTCTCGTCTTTTTCTGGCGGAGATGGTGGTCGATCATTTTATTTTCGTTCGCATAGGGGAGGGTCAGTGGTTTACGGCTGGAAACGGCGAGATGGCTGGTATTCGTCGGTTATGTACTTGTTGTCGCTGGTTATGGAACACACTGAGGGGACGACATGGCATGCTTGCTGATGCTGGTAACGGAACGCACTGAGGTGATGACGTGGCATGCTTGCTGATGTGGACGGGCTTCATGTGAAGAGAAATAAGATAGTGGGGATGAACTATTTAGGTATTATAGATTTGGTCCATTTCTCTCTCTGTGTGTGTGTGTGTGCGCGCGCCCCAGTGCCACACACTAATCGATTGGAGAACTGCACTGTGCTTGTCGTTCTATCCAGTCTAAGTTAAAACTTGTTGTAATAGTTGTCTCTATGGGAGAAAATGCTTGCCTACTTAGAAATCCTCTTACCAAAAAAATTGACGTGGACAGTTATAAAATAATGAGCAGAATACTTCCCGTTCTGGCTACAGCTGTAAATCACACAGTTTAACGAACAACAGTCACTTAGTAGTGGAACAATAGTGTGCATTTGTGTTATGTCCATCATTCATTCAATCAACAGTGCGCATGTGTGCTTCAGCCCTTTTATCTTCTGTATGCGTGTACAATTTTGTCCTGACGTTTCATTTTCGGTTATGGTGGCAAAGCATAAACCTGGACTGTGTGGTTTGTTTACCTTGTGGCGCAGGTGAAGGAGTTTGTGAAAGCCTACAACGCCCTCCACGAGATGGGGTTCACCTCGCGTAACGTCCCCGAGCTGCTGGCGATGCACGACAACGACCCCGACAAGGTTATCCAGCACCTGCTCAGCACGACATAACATTGCCCGTGATTCTCGTCTCCGCATATGTACAGTGAGACAGGTCCCGCCTCTAGTCTAGCCAACATTATGCCTACACTGTACTACCTGTAACTTGTAATGGAGTCTGGAGCGGTTCAGTGTGTCTGTCAGCTGCGGGTGTGGCGCATCAGCCCGACGGCCAAGATTGGCGTGTCACAGTCTTTCTACACAGTACGTTATTTCAGTTATGTGTGTATGCGTTGCTGTGAAGATCTCGTCTGGAACTTCTTGTCTGCGTGTAGTTTGTCATCGGCTGCCCACCGTGCAGCTCCAACGAAATGTTAGGACCCAGGGCTACATGTGTCATGTATGTATGTGTCCATTTAGCTTGTTCGTGCAGCGACGCGCTTCCAAAGCAGAACTGCACCATCGAATCGCCTTTGGCCTAACCATATGCCCAGCACGGGCCAAGCGAGAGACAAGCAAATAGTATCTGTGGAGAACTGGAGATATATAACATACAGCTTATGTGGTGATATATATCTACAGTGACGAAATGCAGATTGAACTCGATCAGTACGGCCTCCAGCCCCAGCACCGCTGTATAAGCATGGCAAGCTTGGCCACGCCCAACACGACAACGCCGCTGTGTGCTCGCTCGCACGTGGTTTTGCTCCCCGAGATGAGGACAGCGTCGGCGTGGCAGCTGCTCCTGCCGGCTGTGCTGTGCTGCTGCTGCATCGGCGGCACGGCCGACGAGGGGTGGCGGTGCAGGTTCCCGGCCGTGTTCAACTTCGGCGACTCCAACTCCGACACGGGCGGCTTCTGGGCCGCCTTCCTGGCGCAGCCGCCCCCGTTCGGCGTCACCTACTTCGGCCGCCTCGTCATCGACTTCATAAGTAGGTGCCTGCCACTAATCGCCGTTCTATCGATGACGCAGTGGTTTGATTGATTCTGACGAGAGAAAAGTGGTGTCGTACTGTTGTGTTGGTTTGATCACTGATCAGCTCAGGCCATGGGGCTGCCGCTGCTGAGCCCCTACCTGCAGTCCGTCGGCTCCGACTTCCGGCACGGCGCCAACTTCGCCACCCTCGCCTCGACGGCGCTGCCGCCCAACACGTCGCTCTTCGTCACCGGCATCAGCCCCTTCTCCCTCGCCATCCAGCTCCGGCAGATGAAGGAGCTCAGCAGCAGAGCCATCGCCTCCGATGACGCCAGTGGTAAAAATAGCAAACAAAACACGGTCTGAATTCTCTGAGTTTTACAGCTCCATCAGAGACTGATCGTTTCGATTGAATTTCAGGCCAGCTTCCCCCGCCCGGTGTTCTCCGCGATTCTCTCTACACGATCGACATCGGCCAGAATGATTTCACCTCCAACCTGGCGTCCCAGGGCATCGAGCGTGTCAAGCGAACGCTTCCTTCGGTTATCAGCCAGATCTCACAGACGATGCAGGTAATTTTCTGCAGTAGAAAACTAGAAATGGTGGTTAGTACAACTTGAAATGATCGAAATAATTGGCAAATCTGGTGGACTCCATCATGTGTGGCACCTGCTCAACTATTTGCAGGACTTGTACAGCATCAGGGCTCGCAAATTCATGGTGTTCAACATGGCACCGATCGGGTGCTACCCGGCTTTTCTCGCGGAGCTTCCACATGGCAGCCATGATCTGGATGAGTATGGCTGCATGACAAGTTACAATAGCGCGGTTGTCTACTACAATGAGCTGCTGAACAACAGCTTGGCCAAGGTTAGGAAGACGCTGCAGGGTGCGTCGATCGTGTACGTCAACAAATATTCCGTCATGCTCGAGCTGTTCAGGCATCCAGAAGATCATGGTGAGCTTTCGCTCAAATCTTTTTCTGCCATCCAACGAGTACATGAATCGGTTTGGTGCTCAGGCCATATCTGAAATTACAAGCATCGAGTACTACTTAAACTGGTTTTGTGGTTATTTCAGGGCTCAAGTATGGGACCAAGGCGTGCTGCGGATGCGGCGGTGGAGCTTACAATTTTAGCCCAGATCTGTACTGTGGCACCAGCAAGGTTGTGAAGGGCAACATCGCAAGTGCGACGGCCTGCGGAGACCCGCAGAACTACGTGAGCTGGGATGGAATTCATGCCACCGAAGCTGCAAACAATATCATAGCGTCTGCAGTGATGAGTGGCGCCTACTCATATCCACCTTCCGGTCTTTCAAAACTTTGCCAGCCATGACCCCATAGCCTGATCACAGCATAAGTTTACTCAGAGATACTGCTTGCTCAAACCAAGTTATCCCGCTGTCAGATAACAGCGCAAGTTCAGTCAGACACCAAATTACTCATTCTGTCAGTTAAAAGATGTGTAGAATGATACAGAAAATAAGAGCGTCATAGTAAGTGTGTCCTGTTATAGACTTGTTTCTGCTATAATGCACCACTACTTGTAGTACTGAAAGATTAGACAAAAAAAATGTAGTCTCTACTGTAGTTATCAACTGCAGATTTCTGACGCACAAGAATCATCTTGAAGACATGAACAATCACAACCATAAAAACTCCAGCACAAGAATCATCCCCAGCATGATATCATTCACCAAACATAACATCAAGCACAGAACTTAATTAATAAGATCTGAGAAATGGAGATAAAGTAGACCACATCCATTGCAAGTTTCGAACTAGCAGACGACACATAATTCAGAATCACGTCAGATGTAGCCGCTTCACCTTCAGATAGTCCACATCAACCAACCCAACTATAATTCAGAATCACATCAAACAAATGTGCCACTATATATTGTTAACCTGTTAGATTAAATGGATAGTACTGAAAGGATCAAAGAAAAATATTGCAGTCTCTACTGTAATTGTCAACTATGATATCTAATCCACAAGATGAACAATCACAGCCAGAAAAATTCCAGCACAAGAATCATTCACAGGATGATGTCATTCGCCAAACATAGCATCCAAGCACATGACTTGTTAACAAGATCTGAGAAATGGAGATAAAGTAGACCGACCACATCCATTGCAAATTTCCAACTAGCAGACAGACGCATAATTCAGAATCACATCACACATCGCCACCTCGCTCAGCTAATCCACATCAACCAACCCAACCATAGTTCGGAATCACATCAAACAGAGCCGAAAGCCCAAATGAATTCACCAAATCCCTGTACAAGTGTGCGCAAAAGGTGCAAGAAAACTGAATCACACAGCAACAAATGAAGAATAACAGAGCACCCCAGCAAAATCACCAAACCCATGGGACAATAATCATTCCCAGGATGAAATCATTGGCCAAACATAGCATCCAATCACAGAACTTGATTAACAAGATCTAGGAAATGCAGATGAAATAGATCACATTCTTTGCAAATTTGAACTAACAAACACATATTTTAGAATCACATAACATGTAGCCACTTCACCTTCAGCTAGTCCACATCAACCAACCCAACTATAATTCAGAATCATATCGAACAGAGCAGAAGGCATAATTAGATTCACCAAATCCCTGTAGAAACGTGCAAAAAAAACCTGAATCGCACAGCAACCAAACAAAAATAACAGACCACGCCAGCAAAATCACAACACCCATGGGACACTGCATCATGCATCCAACACTGCAACAGGGCTACATGCGGCAAGAACACCATTGCAGAATCACAGAGGAATAAAGTGGCAAACAGTAGAACTAGAGGGCAGATTTACCATCACATTATAACTGAACTTCTCATTGCCATTTCATTCGAGCATCACGAATCACAGGACCAAACGATACGATCATATCAACACCAACAAACACAACCGACACACATCCAGATCACGAGACAGGAACAGCTACTACCCAGCAGTATTACCGGCGACCAAGACCTAGGCACGCTCGCCGCGGATGCGGCGTGCGAGCTGGATGTCCTTGGGCATGATGGTGACGCGCTTGGCGTGGATGGCGCACAGGTTGGTGTCCTCGAACATCCCCACCAGGTACGCCTCGGCGGCCTCCTGCAGGGCGGAGACGGCGGATGACTGGAACCGCAGGTCGGTCTTGAAGTCCTGCGCGATTTCCCGCACCAGGCGCTGGAAGGGGAGCTTGCGGATGAGCAGCTCCGTGCTCTTCTGGTACTTGCGGATCTCCCGGAGCGCGACGGTGCCGGGGCGGAAACGGTGGGGCTTCTTGACGCCGCCGGTGGCCGGCGCGGACTTGCGGGCCGCCTTGGTGGCCAGCTGCTTCCTCGGCGCCTTGCCGCCGGTGGACTTGCGCGCCGTCTGCTTCGTGCGGGCCATCGGCGCGGGTGGTGGTGGTGTCTTCTTGGGAGATCGGGTGCGGCGGCGCTGTGATTTGTGAGGATTTGGGGGAGAGGAGGAGGGGTTAAGTAGGGGTGGGGAATTTTTGGAGGATGGCGCGCGGCTGGAGCATTTCGAGCGGAAATTCCCGGTTTTGGACGGATTCTTTGGCGCCACGGGCGAGGAGCGCGCGGGGTCGGATGAGCCGTTGGATCAGCCGGAATGGACGTTGGAGATGTGTTTGTGCGGGTTGGCCACGGATCACGATCCGTTGAGTAGCATCTCTCACTTGTGTGTGCTACACGAACGGTTCAAACTGGTGGAAAAACTTGTTCGGTCTTTCTTTTTTTCGAAGTCGACCCGTTACAACATGATTCATTCAAAAAGGTAGAATGAAGTTGTCAGATTAATATATGGAAAACCTGACGAAATAATTAAAACACGCCCACATGATAGGGAACCCTGCCTAAAGTGGCAACCGCAAGACCCACACACACCATCGACGAGAGGAACAACGTCGAAGATGCCTACGAGCTATCATCGTCGTCACTCTCCTTGAGCAAGCGACTCTAACTTCACTGAGGACGACCGACCAAGAGCCTCTGGGACGAACAATGCACTAGAACACATGTCGTCCTATGCCAAACAATCGGTCAACCGCGTCAAGGACTAGGCAGCTCTGACGATAACAAGTTTTGTAGGAGAAAGAAGCACGTCTTGCAAACACACAGGATGTCATGACCATTACACGGCATCATTGCCACCGCGTCACCCCGCCACTATACAGCTCTGACTTTACACGTAAAGACAAGTCGATCGGTCGATGACAAAGGACATGCCACTATCCCACTCCTCTTGTTACCATCATCGTTGCACAAGTCGCAACACCAACCAACCACACACGTCCGGCACCAAGGAAGTGCATGTGGATCAAGAACTTCAAGACGACGCCCCAAATGAGGAAATGACGTTGGAGACACCTCCATCGCATGCCCCCCGTGCGGGATCGTGACTTTCTCCAAAGAGCTTGATTCGGGGGTTGACGATACATGAACTCCTCGATGACGCATCCAAGGAGGATAGAGACGCCCATGGGCACCATCTTCGCCGTGCAGTAGTCATCGGCCAAGCTTTCACCGAAGTAGCGCAATACCACCACCTCGCAAAATGGCCAATGTCGACAAACATCTCCACTAGCCCGCACACAACCTACACAACGACCACGCCATCACCACACAAGGTCATCATTTCCCATCTCGCCACGAACCGAAACCGACCCAGGCTGGCCGGAGCAGGCGCCTGCTTGAAAGTACAATCATGCACTTGATATAATTTTGGTATGTGATGACACACACTTTGTTTGGACTAATACATTTTGCGAGTGATGACCCACAAGTATAGGGGATCTATCGTAGTCCTTTCGATAAGTAAGAGTGTCGAACCCAACGAGGAGCAGAAGGAAATGATAAGCGGTTTCCAGCAAGGTATTCTCTGCAAGTACTGAAATAAGTGGCAACAGATAGTTTTGTGATAGGATAATTTGTAACGAGCAACAAGTAACAAAAGTAAAAAAAGTGCAGCAAGGTGGCCCAATCCTTTTTGTAGCAAAGGACAAGCCTGGACAAACTCTTATATAGAGAAAAGCGCTCCTGAGGACACATGGGAATATCATCAAGCTAGTTTTCATCACGCTCATATGATTCGCGTTCGGTACTTTGATAATTTGGTACGTTGGTGGACCGGTGCTTCGGTGCTGTCCTTACTTGGACAAGTATCCCACTTATGATTAATCTCTATTGCAAGCATCCGCAAATACAACAAAAGTATTAAGGTAAACCTAACCATAGCATGAAACATATGGATCCAACTCGGTCCCTTGCGAAGCAACGCATAAACTAGGGTTTAAGCTTCTGTCACTCTAGCAACCCATCATCTACTTATTACTTCCCAATGCCTTCCTCTAGGCCCAAATAATGGTGAAGTGTCATGTAGTCGACGTTCACATAACACCACTAGAGGAGAGACAACATACATCTCATCAAAATATCGAACGAATACCAAATTCACATGACTACTAATAGCAAGACTTCTCCCATGTCCTCATAAACAAACGTAACTACTCACAAAGCATAAACATGTTCATAATCAGAGGGGTATTAATATGCATATAGGATCTGAACATATGATCTTCCACCAAATAAACCAACTAGCATCAACTACAAGGAGTAATTAACACTACTAGCAACCCACTAGCACCAATCCCGGACTTGGAGACAAGAATTGGATACAAGAGATGAACTAGGGTTTTGAGAGGAGATGGTGCTGATGAAGATGTTGATGGAGATTGTCCTCTCCCGATGAGAGGAGCGTTGGTGATGACGATGGCGATGATTTCCTCCTCCGAGAGGGAAGTTTCCACGGCAGAACAGCTCCGCCAGAGCCCTAGATTGGTTCTGCCAAGGTTCCGCCTCGTGGCGGCGAAGTTTTGTCCGAGAAGATGGCTTGTTATTTTTTCCCATCGAAAGACTTCATATAGTAGAAGATGGCCACCGGAGGGCCACCATGGGGCCCACGAGGTAGGGGGTGCGTCCAGGGGGGTAGGGCGCGCCCCCCACCCTTGTGGGCAGGGTGTGGCCCCCCTGGTGAATTTCTTCCGCTGAGTATTTTATATATATTCTGAAAACGTCTTCCGTGAAGTTTCAGGACTTTTGGAGCTGTGCAGAATAGGTCTCTAATATTTGCTCCTTTTCCAGCCCAGAATCCCAGCTGCCAGCATTCTCCCTCTTTATGTAAACCTTGTAAAATAAGAGAGAATAGACATAAGTATTGTGACATAATATGTAATAACAGCCCATAATGCAATAAATATCGATATAAAAGCATGATGCAAGATGGACGTATCAGCGAGTGTATCTCAGGTATTAATGCCATGCATGGTGCATGGTTGATGGATGATCGTCGACCTCACAAAAACACAAGAATTAAGATGTGATCCTCGGCGACTTAGGGTAGTCTTTTATGATTATTGATTTGAGTTGATAGGAATTCCACACTATTAAGATGGGAATATACCAAGGTGAAGAGTCCGGCCCATTTTTCACATCATTTCCCTCATACATGATCACCTAAGACATAGCATGCTGGAGATATGCCTTGAAGGCAATAATGAATGTATTATTATATTCTCATGTTCATAATTAATTTTATTTTTTATGCTATAATTGTATTGGTTATTGCATATGGGATTCAGAGGAAAAGCCCATTACATGTGCGGAAACATAAACACAAATATGAAAATAACTCTCTACACATGGTGACAGATGCACACAACCCCAAATTTCATCTCTAACTATTTTGGTAAATTACTTTGGACCATGAATAAAAAGGTATATAACAAAAATAAAGTTTTTTTCATGACGTATGATCATCCAAGCAAGCAAAAAGACAGAGGGAATCGAGAAAAAGTCTTTTATATACAAAAAAAAGGCATTTGTGCCAAAAGACAAGCAAAAAGACAAAGAGAAGTGAGAAAAAGACACTTCTATACAATGGCAGTTGTGCCAGTGCCATGAAAAACCTAACACCCCATATATCAAAAAGGCACTTATGTGAAATGGTGTGTAGCTGCCACTATGTGTGCGTAGTTGCCATCATGCATAGGAAAATCAGTCTCTCAATGCCAATATGATCCCTAGTCATGCCTCTAAAACTTGCTCATGTATTCATGATCATATTGTTTTCCTGAGTATGAGCATTGTTATACTAACAATGTTGTTATCAATAATGAGACAACACTGTTATCAGAAAAAATAGTGTCGGATATACTCGACTTATGAATTGCTGAGAGTCGTTATTATGTTGTCGGTATTTTCATATAAAGTGTCATCGCTTACTTAGTTCCTTAGACCATGAGAATATCATTTACCAACATACCGGATGGTTACTTCGGGGTTATCGAATGTCACTCCATAACTAGATGTGAATAAAAGTGACTTACGGTTATACCAAAAAAGTATGTCTCGATATCGATAGTTTGAGAGTGGGATTTGCTCCTCTGACGATGGAGAGATACTCTCTGGGACAACTCGGTGTTATGATATCATTATCATATGGCCAGACATATGTGATGAAGATCACAGGGATACCAGAATATGGATACAAGCAAAGAGAACAAAACTGGTAACGAGGATAACCAGTATAGTGACCAGGAGTTGATCACGAGGATACCGATAATATCTTGCATCAAAATTTCTAAATGTACCGCGCAACAAAGGAAATGGTATTCGGGAACAAAAGGTTTGCTTGAGAATTTCATGAATATACAGGAGTTAACAAGGGTGTCCATATCCCATTCTTAACTATTGACCAAAAAGGGTCCCGGGTCATTTCTGCTTATTTCCGAACCTGTAGGGTCACATGCTCAATGACTAATAGCTATGATAACCATAGGAACGAAAGAATGAGCATAGGAAATGTTTTGGATGGATCGAAAAGTGTTCCGGATTGTAACGCCCCGAGACCGATGTGCTAGGTGTCCTCCAGTTATTCGTTGTTGTTGCCTTGTCATTGCTTGCGTGCCATGCATTGCATATCATGTCATCATGTGCTTTTCATTTGCATACATGTTCGTCTCTTGCATCTGAGCAAACTTGTAACGCCCTCGATGCGGCTATATCTCCCACGTGTCGAAGCACGACTTAGAGGCATAACCGCATTGAAAGCAATGTCGCAAGTGAGGTAATCTTCACACAACCCATGTAATACATAAGGGAAAGAGATACATAGTTGGCTTACAATCGCCACTTCACACAATTATATGAATAAAGCATTACATCAACCAGCTACAATCAAGGCCCGACTACGAAGCCAAAATAAAAGAAGACTACCCCAAATGCTACACAGATCCCCGATCGTCCCGACTGGGCTCCACTACTGATCAACTAGAACGAAACAACACAAAGGACAAGATCTTCATCGAGCTCCTCCTGAGCTTGGTTGCGTCATCTACACGGACTCATCGGCACCTGCAAGCTGGTTTGGAAGTATCTGTGAGTCACGGGGACTCAGCAATCTCGCACCCTCATGATCAAGACTATTTAAGCTTATGGGTAAGGTAAAGGTATGAGGTGGAGCTGCAGCAAGCGACTAGCATATATGGTGGCTAACATATTTGCAAAAGAGAGCGAGAAGAGAAGGCAAAGCACGGTCGAGAAACTATGATCAAGAATTGATCCTAGACCAACCTACGTCAAGCATAACTCCAACACCGTGTTCACTTCCGGGACTCCGCCGGAAAGAGACCATCACAGTTGCACACGCGGTTGATGTATTTTAATTAAGGTCAACTTCAGGTTTTCTACAACCGGACATTAACAAATTCCCATCTGCCCATAACCGCGTGCACGACTTTCGAAAGTTCATAACCCTACAGGGGTGTCCCAACTTAGCCCATCACAAGCTCTCACGGTCAACGAAGGATATTCCTTCTAGCGGGAAGACCCGGTCAGACTCGGAATCCCGATTACAAGACATTTCGACAATGGTAAAACAAGACCAGCAAAGCCACCCAGATGTGCCGACAAATCCCGATAGGAGCTGCACATATCTCGTTCTCAGGGCACACCGGATGAGCCAGACGTCGGGTGGGCCAGCCCAGAGTTGCCCCTGGTAGCTCCGGACATCGCTCAGTTTGGACCAACACTCAGAGGAGCACTGGCCCGAGGGTTTAATAAAGATGACCCTTGGGCAGGCCTACCCAAGGGAAAGAAAAAGGCTAGGTGGCGAATGGTAAAACCAAGGTTGGGCCTTGCTGGAGGAGTTTTATTCAAGGCGAACTGTCAAGGGGTTCCCATTATACCCAACCGCGTAAGGAACGCAAAATCCGGGAACATAACACCGATATGACGGAAACTAGGGCGGCAAGAGTGGAACAAAACACCAGGCATAAGGCCGAGCCTTCCACCCTTTACCAACTATAGAGATGCATTAATTAAATAAGGTATATTGTGATATCCCAACAAGTAAACATGTTCCAACAAGGAACAACATCTCCATGTTCCAACAAGGAACAAACTTCAATCTTCACTTGCAACTAACAACGCTATAAGAGGGGCTGAGCAAAGCGGTAACATAGCCAAACAACGGTTTGCTAGGACAAGGTGGGTTAGAGGCTTGGTTCAACAATATGGGAGGCATGATAAGCAAGTGGTAGGTATCGTAGCATAGGCATAGCAAAAGAGCGAGCAACTAGCAAGCAAAGATAGAAGTGATTTCGAGGGTATGATCATCTTGCCTGAGATCCCGCAAGGAAGAAGAACGAGTCCATGAAGAAGTCAAATGGACGTAGTCGAACGGGTCCTCACAAACACGACGTTTACGGAACCAACCCAAAGAAGCAACACCGGAAAAGAAGCACACAACATAGTAAACAACCAACACATGAACATGATATGATATGCGGGATGCGGTATGCGATGCATATGCATGATTTGCAAAGGAATGATTGAACCTGGCCTCAACTTGGAAATCCAAGAGTGCCACTGGAAAGGTGAGGTGATTTCGGTTGAAACCGATATAAGGATCGCCGGAATCGGATGCACGGTTTGGAAATGGCAAGCGAAACAAATATGGCACCGGTGTGCGATAAACAGCAAGTAGCTATCTAAATGTAACAAGATAATTATGCTACAGCACTCAAACATGGCAACAAAATACATGGCGGGGATGCACTCATAAGGCTTAACAAAAGATGAACACTGAGCTATGGCCAATTCATCCATTAACAGGTTCAAACAAGCATGGCAAAAGTGCAATTGGTAAACAGGTTTCAGACTTAATGAAATTAACACAAGCCTGGAATTTCAGATCAGGTAGCACACTTTGAAGCATGAAAACTAGATGTTACAGGAACTTAACATGGCAAAGTAAGGCATGGCATGGAGCTACTCAAAGAGCTTAACAAAAGTCCCTTAGTGACCTTGAGCCAAAAGGGATCGGAAAATACAATTGCAAGCATGTGAACATGGCAAAAACATAATCAGATCTCAGACTTAGTGAAAAACTGGAGCATGCAAATATGTTAACGAGTAGGCATGTTTACTAGCTCGATGCACTCACTACAGAGTAAGGCATGACAATCTAAGCACACACCCATCAATAATACACATTATATAAGCTAGACATGGCAAGAACAACAACATAGCATGCACGGATCAATAACAACATCCTCGGTAAAATCGCTAACAAGTAGACAATCTGCCAGGAATTATGAAATAGCAAAAGTGGAGCTCGATTGACTCAAGCTAGGATGCTCCATAATTGCAAACAAAGACATGGATGGATAGAGCACTACAAGATTAACAATTCATCATTACTTATCATCCTCAAAAGAGGCATGGATCACTGGAAACAACATGAACATATGGCATATTGATAAAAATAGATCAAGGACTTAGTGATATCTCTAAGTCCCTGAAATCAGCATTAACGAATGCACCACTTTGCAAGCTTGTGCTAGTCACCACACATATCACAAAAATACATGGATAGCACCTCTGTAAAGATGGCAAAGCATATAACAAAACTCATGTAGAAAACAGAAGCATATCATGCACACATTAATCATGGCAAAAATGACAAATACCTATTTGGTGCAGCAGATCTGACAACTAACTCAAATAGCTCTCTTCCAACAGCATTTCGGGCATCAAGATGAGCTCAAATGAAAATGATGCAATGAGATGAAATGATGTACTATCTGAGACGAACATTTTGATATGTTGCACGTGCAAAACGGAGCTACGGATGCAAAGTTACGATGCAATGAAGATGGACATAAAGTTAGGGTTTCGGGGATAAAAGTCAACCTAGGGCAAAACAGATCCGGATCGAGATCCGGCGGTACTGTAGCAGCGGGTGCTCGCCGGAGATGCTGCTCGCCGGAGAAGGGGAAGTCGCCGGAGTACTCGACGGTGAGGAGGACGGGGTCGCCGGGAAGGTCGAGGCGGCGGAGGGAGGCGCCGGGGTGAGGTCGTCGGCGCCGGAGCTTGCGGCAAAGCGGCGCGGGATCCGGGCGGCGATGGGCGGCGCCGGCGGGAAGGGGCCGCGGCCCGCAAGCGCGGTGGCGGCGCTCGTGCAAGGCGAGGCGAGGCGGCGGGCTCCTGAGGCGGCGGAGGGAGGCGCGCGGCCCAGAGCGGCGAGGCGCGGGCCGGCCGCAGGCCTGGCGGCGGCGCGGTGGCCAGGGTCCAGGTGGCGTGCTCTGGTTCGCCGGGGGAAGCGGGGCGGACGTGTCCGGCCCCGTCGGACACGTCCGACGGCTGGAGGAGGGAGGAGACTAGGGTTAGGGGTAGGAACGATCCGAAAATTTCGGGGGAGTGGCCTTTTTATAGATAGGAGGAGCTAGGAAGCTCAGAATGAGGAGCGGTTTTCCGCCACGCGATCGTGATCGAACGACCGAGGTGATAGAGGAGGTTTAGGTGGGTTTTGGGCCACTTTGGAGGGGTGTTGGGCTGCAACACACACGAGACCTTTTCGGTCCCCTCGGTTAACCGTTGGAGTATCAAACGAAGTCCAAATGATACGAAACTTGATAGGCGGTCTACCGGTAGTAAACCAAGGCCGCATGACAAGTCTCGGTCCAATCCGGAATGTTTAACCCCCACACACAAAAAGAGGTAGAAAGGAACACCGGGTGACATAGGAGCGCCGGATTGCAAAATGGACAACGGGAAAAATGCTCGGATGCAAGAGACGAACATGTATGCAAATGAAAAGCACATGATGACATGTTATGCAATGCATGACATGCAAGCAATGACAAGGCAACAACAGCGAATAACTGGAGGACACCTGGCACATCGGTCTCGGGGCGTTACAACACTCCACCACTACGAGAGGATCTTGTCCCGAGATCTAGGATGGCACCGGAGGAACAAAGGAAGAGAAAGAGGAGAGGTAAAGCTAAGTTGCTTCTTTGACAAACGAGTGAAACCAAAGAACCTTGAAAAGGTTAAGCCATATCGAGAAAAGAATACAATAGAGATAAATGGAGTTGAAAGCACTTCGTTAGCAAAGAGGAACAAGGAAGAACAACTTTGGATAGCACTCCGGTTGAGAGGGCATGCAAAGCTTGTTAAGATGAAAAGAACTGAGTAGAGGGCACAACTCTCTGGTTAATTGGATAGGCATGAAAAGAACATGATATTTGCCAAAACGAGATGACTGGTGAAAGAACAACAACGCAATGCCTCCGGAACAAAAGAATAGAAGATAGATAATTGACATAGGAGAAATGAGGAGAAAATGCCAATTTCTGCCAAAAAGAGTTTGAGAAGGCCTCCTTAGGAGAAGGGTCGAACGGAGTTGTTGTAAAACCAACAACGAAAAGAATAAGCTTGATATGGTCTTATGGAATACATCTCAAATTATGAGGTGTCAACCTGCCACTCACGGGAAGCTGAATTGGATTGATATCAACAAGGAGACGAGAAACTATATCGCACCGGAAAGGATAAATGAAGAAATTGGATCATTTATAAGCACCATAGATAGCAACAATCCTTAGGGAAGGCTTTAGGTGAAATATAACCCAAGATAATTCCAACGAAGAGGTTGATGGATTTAAAATATCTCATTCTTAACAACATTCGAATCATGAAACATAAACTCAGATTATCAAGAATGACACAATACCATCTCCAATGATACGGAAGAACGAATTGCACTCCGGATTACAATATGAAGAAAGCTTGAGCTTCTTAGAAAAGAATCTCGATGAAAAAGTTAGAGAAGGAATTAAATCCTTGATGGACCATTATGTAGAACCTCCATGAAGAACTCCGGTAACGAAAGGATGACCAAAACGGAATGAAGGAGAAGTTGAAAACACCAGTTGAACCCTTGCAATGATTAGATGGATCTTCGTGACGATATAGTTGAGAGGGCTTGGAACTCCTGTAAAAGAATAGATAAAGCATCTCGAACCGAGAATTTGATGAGCCTCCGGAATAAGGAATTAATCACTTGGATGAAACAAGAATAAGAATTAAGTTATGCGTATCCTTCACCAATTTAGATTGATGAGAAGCAACGGATTTGACATACTACTTATTCTCGTAGAAAGGATTAAGATAGATATAGCGTCAACTTGGAAAGGTCTTCCATGATCCACCGGTAGGATTTGAAAGAACGGAAGTATGATAACGTAAGCAGAGGAATCTTGAACAAACCACCGTAAGAATTTAAAATGAACGAAGAAAAGATAAAGAAACACTGGAAAGAATTAGCAAATGAACGAAGAAGCTTGAGGGGATTTAGATCCATTAGAACGAAGAGATCAAGAACTGATTAGAGGATATTTGATTGATGCGCCAGTAAGATTTGGAGAATGTGAGCTGCCAGCTGAAATGAATAATATTTGAAAAGATGGCCTTCGGAGGAAAGAAATGGAAAACAACTCAAGAAATGCTTCGGATGGGTGAAAAGAATTCTCACGATCAAAACAATTATGAGAGGATGGTCTCGAATTAGAACCACGAATCTCTGAGAGAACGGATAAGATATAGAGGTAAAACTCTTCTTCGGTCTTCGAATTCTGAGAATTACGACGGGACACACCAGCAAATTGTTGAGATACTCCGGGATGAAAATTAGAAAGGTTGAACCAACGATGAAAAGAATTTGGAAGATCTTGGAGAAAAACATTTGACTGATGACAATTCATTCTTACGTCAAACTTTAAAAGAATTTGAGGATAGCTCCAGGGAAAATAAGAAGAGTCGGGTAGGGACAAGACCTGTGGGTTAAGGCCCATTCAAAAGAAACACCTTTGAACGATTTAAAAGAGAGAATGCACTGGTTGAATTAAATGGCTTGAATAAGATAACATCCTCGCAAAAGCTTGAACGGATTGAGAATGGAAACGAATCTCCTGAGATATCTTGAGCACTCCGGAACAATTGAATAGTGAGAAATGATTGAATATAAGGTGCACCGGCATGAAAAACATTTGAAACAAGGAAAAGAATGTGATCAAACACCGAAAGCTTGAATTGAATCCACCGGAGAAGAAAAGAATGAAGAATGATGAGTTTGAGGCCCGTTAGAATCTTCATGAAAATCACCGGGTAAGAAGATTGAAGGGAAAAGAATGGAGAGGCTTCTCATCAATAAGATGATACTGGATTACGAAATCTTAGTCCTTGAAGAAAAAGGGGGGGGGGGGGGGGGAAAAACAAAGGCAACTTGAGGACAGATGAAACGAACAACGTTGGAAAACCCAAGAGGTGATCTTGCGGATGTTGAAGTGATCGGATCCACTTGAAGAGAAAACGCGCCGGTTGAAAAGAAATTGAAATGACAAACTCGATGATCGAGAAGGATTAGTATTCACATAGGAATATGAGAATACCGCTTAGGAAAAGTATGGAATCAACTCTTGACATTGAAGCAACTCGAATACCACAACTCAAAAGCAAAATAAGAATTGGCTTGCAGAATAAGCCAGAACAAACATATGATAGAGATTTCGTCCGAAGTTTTCGTGGTGGGGCCTACATGGGCTCGATCGTACAACACCATCATGTACAAGGCAGTGCACATGACATACGAAGCATCCCCGAGTCGGCATAGCCAAGGACTCTTTAAGACACAACGAGACCACTGTAAAACCAACCGAGAATAGGCGGACCACTAGACGTCGAACCCCAATTTCATATCATACATCTGTCGAAAAGATATCCTAAGAGCTACTTGAATTCTCACTTATAAACTCCCGAAACTTTCCGGTTATGCAATCAGGTGTTGGGGATATAGGGGAAGCATAATATGTCACCCAAAACTAGCAAATCCTACATCCAGCTGTATCCATCCTTCAACACATAACCAAGAAACCTTCGGCAATCGTCTACCTCAACCTTCCAAAAGCATCCATTATACAAGTTATGGCAATACTCCCGAACTCCCACCCCAGTACTGGGTGGCATCGAGGTTATCTCACCAACAACTGCATAAAAGAGATTTTCGATGTCGGCGAACTAAACTCAGGTATTCCAGAACTGCAACGATAAAATTGTGACGACAACACCTCGAAGCTCAACTCCCCAGGACACTGCCACAACCCCTAAATGACAGGAGGCACCAAGAACAATGTTCTCGTCACAAAACCATCGAAACGATTCCAAGATACCCGTGTGATCCTAAATTTTTTTTAGTGAAATTTGAGAAGATAAGAGTCAAAACTCTACGTCAGGATGCCTTACCAGAGCGATGAAGGGACTGGGGAGTAAAAAGAATTCCTAAACTCTCCGATATATAATTCCTAAATGACTCAAAACATTTTTTCTAGACTCAACTCGTCAGCTAATTCGATCAAGCAGTGGGGGCTCCTAAGGTCGGGGCTGGCTCTGATACCAACTTGTAACGCCCTCGATGCGACTATATCTCACACGTGTCGAAGCACGACTTAGAGGCATAACCGCATTGAAAGCAATGTCGCAAGTGAGGTAATCTTCACACAACCCATGTAATACATAAGGGAAAGAGATACATAGTTGGCTTACAATCGCCACTTCACACAATTACATGAATAAAGCATTACGTCAACCAGCTACAATCAAGGCCCGACTACGGAGCCAAAATAAAAGAAGACTACCCCAAATGCTACACAGATCCCCGATCGTCCCGACTGGGCTCCACTACTGATCAACTAGAACGAAACAATACAAAGGACAAGATCTTCATAGAGCTCCTCCTGAGCTTGGTTGCGTCATCTACACGGACTCATCGGCACCTGCAAGCTGGTTGGGCAGTATCTGTGAGTCACGGGGACTCAGCAATCTCGCACCCTCGCGATCAAGACTATTTAAGCTTATGGGTAAGGTAAAGGTATGAGGTGGAGCTGCAGCAAGCGACTAGCATATATGGTGGCTAACATATTCGCAAAAGAGAGCGAGAAGAGAAGGCAAAGCACGGTCGAGAAACTATGATCAAGAAGTGATCCTAGAACAACCTACGTCAAGCATAACTCCAACACCGTGTTCACTTCCCGGACTCCGCCGGAAAGAGACCATCACGGTTACACACGCGGTTGATGTATTTTAATTAAGGTCAACTTCAGGTTTTCTACAATCGGACATTAACAAATTCCCATCTGCCCATAACCGCGGGCACGGCTTTCGAAAGTTCATAACCCTGCAGGGGTGTCCCAACTTAGCCCATCACAAGCTCTCACGGTCAACGAAGGATATTCCTTATAGCGGGAAGACCCGATCAGACTCGGAATCCCGGTTACAAGACATTTCGACAATGGTAAAACAAGACCAGCAAAGCCACCCAGATGTGCCGACAAATCCCGATAGGAGCTGCACATATCTCGTTCTCAGGGCACACCGGATGAGCCAGACGTCGGGTGGGCCAGCCCAGAGTTGCCCCTGGTAGCTCCGGACATCGCTCAGTTTGGACCAACACTCAGAGGAGCACTGGCCCGGGGGTTTAATAAAGATGACCCTTGGGCAGGCCTACCCAAGGGAAAGAAAAAGGCTAGGTGGCGAATGGTAAAACCAAGGTTGGGCCTTGCTGGAGGAGTTTTATTCAAGGCGAACTGTCAAGGGGTTCTCATTATACCCAACCGCGTAAGGAACGCAAAATCCGGGAACATAACACCGATATGACGGAAACTAGGGCGGGAAGAGTGGAACAAAACACCAGGCATAAGGCCGAGCCTTCCACCCTTTACCAAGTATATAGATGCATTAATTAAATAAGGTATATTGTGATATCCCAACAAGTAAACATGTTCCAATAAGGAACAACATCTCCATGTTCCAACAAGGAACAAACTTCAATCTTCACTTACAACTAACAACGCTATAAGAGGGGCTGAGCAAAGCGGTAACATAGCCAAACAACGGTTTGCTAGGACAAGGTGGGTTAGAGGCTTGGTTCAACAATATGGGAGGCATGATAAGCAAGTGGTAGGTATCGTAGCATAGGCATAGCAAAAGAGCGAGCAACTAGCAAGCAAAGATAGAAGTGATTTCGAGGGTATGATCATCTTGCCTGAGATCCCGCAAGGAAGAAGAACGAGTCCATGAAGAAGTCAAACGGACGTAGTCGAACGGGTCCTCACAAACACGACGTTTACGGAACCAACCCGAAGAAGCAACACCGGAAAAGAAGCACACAACATAGTAAACAACCAACACATGAATATGATATGATATGCGGGATTCGGTATGCGATGCATGTGCATGATTTGCAAAGGAATGATTGACAAAAGTCCCTTAGTGACCTTGAGCCAAAAGGGATCGGAAAATACAATTTCAAGCATGTGAACATGGCAAAAACATAATCAGATCTCAGACTTAGTGAAAAACTGGAGCATGCAAATATGTTAACGAGTAGGCATGTTTACTAGCTCGATGCACTCACTACAGAGCAAGGCATGACAATCTAAGCACACACCCATCAATAATACACATTATATAAGCTAGACATGGCAAGAACAACAACATAGCATGCACGGATCAATAACAACATCCTTGGCAAAATCGCTAACAAGTAGACAATCTGCCAGGAATTACGAAATAGCAAAAGTAGAGCTTGATTGACTCAAGCTAGGATGCTCCATAATTGCAAATAAAGACATGGATGGATAGAGCACTACAAGATTAACAATTCATCATTACTTATCATCCTCAAAAGAGGCACGGATCACTGGAAACAATATGAACATATGGCATATTGATAAAAACAGATCAAGGACTTAGTGATATCTCTAAGTCCCTGAAATCAGCATTAACGAATGCACCACTTTGCAAGCTTGTGCTAGTCACCACACATATCACAAAAATACATGGATAGCACCTCTGTAAAGATGGCAAAACATATAACAAAACTCATGTAGAAAACAGAAGCATATCATGCACACATTAATCATGGCAAAAATGACAAATACCTATTTGGTGCAGCAGATCTGACAACTAACTCAAATAGCTCTCTTCCAACAGCATTTCGGGCATCAAGATGAGCTCAAATGAAAATGATGCAATGAGATGAAATGATGTACTATCTGAGACGAACATTTTGATATGTTGCACGTGCAAAACGGAGCTACGGATGCAAAGTTACGATGCGATGAAGATGGGCATAAAGTTAGGGTTTCGGAGATAAAAATCAACCTAGGGCAAAACAGATCTGGATCGGGATCCGGCGGTACTGTAGCAGCGGGTGCTCGCCGGAGATGCTGCTCGCCGGAGAAGGGGAAGTCGCCGGAGTACTCGACGGTGAGGAGGACGGGGTCGCCGGGAAGGTCGAGGCGGCGGAGGGAGGCGCCGGGGTGAGGTCGCCGGCGCCGGAGCTTGCGGCGAAGCGGCGCGGGATCCGGGCGGCGACGAGCGGCGCACCGGCGAGGGGCGGCGCCGGCAGGAAGGGGCCGCGGCCCGCAAGCGCGGTGGCGGCGCTCGCGTAAGGCGAGGCGAGGCGGCGGGCTGCTGAGGCGGCGGAGGGAGGCGCGCGCCCCGGAGCGGCGAGGCGCGGGCCGGCCGCGGGCCTGGCGGGCCTGACGGCGGCGCGGTGGCCAGGGTCCAGGTGGCGTGCTCTGGTTCGCCGGGGGAAGTGGGGCGGACGTGTCCGGCCCGGTCTGACACGTCCGGCGGCTGGAGGAGGGAGGAGACTAGGGGTAGGGGTAGGAACGATCCGAAAATTTCGAGGGAGTGGCCTTTTATAGATAGGAGGAGTTAGGAAGCTCAGAATGAGGAGCGGTTTTCGGCCACGCGATCGTGATCGAACAACCGAGGTGATGGAGGAGGTTTAGGTGGGTTTTGGGCCACTTTGGAGGGGTGTTGGGCTGCAACACACACGAGGCCTTTTTGGTCCCCTCGGTTAACCGTTGGAGTATCAAACGAAGTCTAAACGATACGAAACTTGACAGGCGATCTACTGGTAGTAAACCAAGGCCGCATGACAAGTCTCGGTCCAATCCGGAAATGTTTAACCCCCCCCCCCCACACACACACAAAGAGGTAGAAAGGAACACCGGGTGACATAGGAGCGCCGGATTGCAAAACGGACAACGGGAAAAATGCTCGGATGCAAGAGACGAACATGTATGCAAATGAAAAGCACATGATGACATGATATGCAATGCATGACACGCAAGCAATGACAAGGCAACAACAGCGAATAACTGGATGACACTTGGCACATCGGTCTCGGGGCGTTACACGGATGGACCCGGAAGGATTTCAAGAATTTCAGAAAGGTATGACATGTCTAAAAAAGTTTCAGATCTATATATGAAAAGCTTTGCAAGGTTCCAAAAACTTCCGAAAATTCTGAGATTTTATTTGTGTAATAAGTCCTTATTGGGCCTACCCAAGTGGACAAGCCCTAGTGGGTCGCCCCGAATATATGATAGAGGTGGCCAAATTGGACAAGCCCTAGTGGGTGTTTGATGATTTGTTTGAAAGCAAGAGCAGTCACAAGAAAGTAAATAGTACTTTCTCTGTCTCAAAATATAAAAACGTTTTTAATACTACATTAGTGTAAAAAACATTTTTATATTATAGCACGGAGGGAGTAACAAAAATTGCAAAATGTGCAGCAAATTGCTCAATCTCGTTGAGTTGAGGCCAAACGGGCCCATGACCCCTACAAAAGCTACAAAAGTGAAAACAAAAATTTACTACCATGCGTTCTATAGTTGCTCAGGGCCAGCCCATTTGCCGATGGAGAGATTCAGAAAGCAGTCCGTCCGCCTCCGGCCTCCGCGTCGGCCGCCGGCGACGTGATAGCTTATCCCGAGCTCTGACCAGCAGTCACTTCTGACCTCCTCATCGGAACCTCCTTCCCCTTCCAACCACGCGGCACGCCCACGGCTCGCCGTCCCAGTCCGCCAACACCGGCAGCCCGCACGCCGGCGCCCGAGGCTCCTCTGGCTTCTCCGCGCTTGGAACCGCGTCGACCGCACATGGCTCGTCCATGCCGGCAGTGCACGCCGAGACGCCGCTCCCTCGTCGGCTCGTCGGTCACTCGCCCTGGACCCTTGGTTTTGGTTAGGTATGTTCAGTAACCACCTCCTATTTTTCTGATCAGTGCAAGTCCCGAGTTGTCCTTTTTTTCTGATTATTGCAAGCGCCCAAGATGATTTAGTACTAAAATTTCGATGTCGAACCCCAGTAGTGTACACCCATTGGTTAATTGTTGAAATTTGGATGCTTTATGCAATTTTATTTATTTAGGAAGCAATGGGGAAACAGCAGAGTCGATGCAGTCATTGGCGGAAATTGGTAAATCTCCATCAGCTCCTGATGGTCTAGCATTGGTGGTCGTTATGTGTAGTATTTTCTGGAGTACCAAAATTTACTTACAATGCCCAGGTATGTGTGAACCTGTCAGATCTGTTTTATTTGGATGTGTCCATCTAGATGATGCAGAGGCAGGGGCCTTCCCTCCCTTTTCTATTTTTTTGTGTGTTCTAATATAGTGATATGGTCAATTGTGTGAACTGATGACAAGTTCAATTGGTCATTTAATTATCCCTTTCTATTCTACTCCCTCCGTTCCTAAATACTTGTCTTTCTAGGCATTTCAACAAGTGACTACATACGGAGCAAAATGAGTGAATCTACACTCTAAAATACGTCTACATACATCCGTATGTAGTAGTTATTTGAAATGTCTAGAAAGACAAGTATTTAGGAACGGAGGGAGTACGACTTAGTAGTATCCTTTTTCAATTTTCATGCATATTGTGTGTCTGATATGGAGTTGACCTACAAGTTCATGACCATTGTAATCCTCTCAACAATAAAGACATATATGTAGGACGTAGGGCTATTACTCATCCGTGGATCTGAACCTAGGTAAAACTACCATGTCACCTTCATCGCCGTTGAGATCCCTTTGGGCACCATCTGTCACTCTACATTCCTCGACTCCATGTAGATCATAAAATCGGCTGTTCATTAATCGTTGACAGTTTTTAACAGCAAAAGATTTTCCGATTCCTTGTAGGTTATCCACCTGACTATTGGATCCGTACGTGGTTCTTATTTTAGTGTGTGGACGCATGACATTCCCAGATATCTAGGTGTAGCCAAATCTATCTTCAACCTATTTTGATTATGGTCTACCAGTAGGACCATTGATGCATAAGTGCGTCATGTTATCCCTACTGAGGCTATCTTAGGGCATCTCCAGCCGTTGGCCTCCCAGGAGGGGCAAAAAATCGCCCCCTGGGGACGCACCGGCGCTAAACCGCGCACTGGGGCGTGATGCCCCCCAGTCGCGGCATCCACGTTTTTTTAAAAAAGTTAAATACAGCGCAAACACGACTCAAATTTAACGCAAACATCGACGAGTTCGTTCAAATTTAAACATAATTTACAAAAAAGGGAAAAACTACCGCGGGCTACCCCGCCGTCTCCCTCGCCGCCCGCCCACGCGGTTCTACATGCCGAGGAGGCGGTAGAACCGCGTGTCGTCGTCGTCGTCGCCCCGGCCGACGCCTCCGCTGTCCCTGCTGCATCCCTTCCCCGGTTGGCGCGGCGGGTTGGACGGTCCGGAGGCGGCGTCGTCGTCGTCGCTGTCGAGAACCACGACGCCGTGCTCGTCCTCGCGCCCACGCTTGCGGGCGGCGATCTCCTCCAGGGCTCGGCGCTGCCGGACCATCTCGTCGCGGAGGTAGTTGTCCCGCACCCACCGCAGGGCGTCCTCGTCGGAGAAGCCACGCCGGGCTATCTCCTCGTACTCCGCGGGGAGGCCGGGCTCCGGCTTGGGCTCGACGAGGACGAAGCGGCCGGTGGGGGAGGCGTTGTCGCCGATG
This sequence comes from Triticum urartu, assembly GCF_003073215.2. Classification (NCBI taxonomy): domain Eukaryota; kingdom Viridiplantae; phylum Streptophyta; class Magnoliopsida; order Poales; family Poaceae; genus Triticum; species Triticum urartu. Next base: position 74,075,073 of record NC_053028.1, on the reverse strand, counting down.
CGGACGCCGGAGCTGCGGTTGCGCGCGCTGACAGGCGTGCCCTGGGGCTCCGGCTTGACGGTGCGGAGGTGGAGGCAGTGGGACCCCCCGGTCTCCATGCGCCTCGGGGTCCAGGAGCTTCCCCGGCGGCGTGTGAAGGACGGGGGAGCGGGGTACTCGAGGCGCGGCGTGTTGCCGCCCTCGATGTACTCGAGGACGGCCTCCAACGTGCGCCCGGGCACGCCCCACCACTGACGCCAGCCGACGGCGTTGAGCCTGCCGGAGGGCTCGACGCCGTTGGTGGCCTCGAGCTGCTCGGCGTGACGGCGGCGGAAGTAGGGCTCCCAGAGCGGGCTATCGGGGACGTACCGTGGCCCCTCCCTCGCCGCACGCGGCAGGGACGAGCGGATGCGTGCGATCTCCGCACGCCGCGCCGCGCAGGTGGTATCGGGGGCACCGGCACGTCGCCGGCGCTGATCCTCCACGTCCCGGGTACCCGCATGTCCGGTGGGACCGGGTACTCGGCCTCGAAAAGGAGGCGAGCCTCGCTCTCGTGAAGATGGCGGCAGCCGAAGCCGTTCGCCGCCGCGCCGTCGCCTGGGAAGCGCTCGGCCATGGGTGCTGGAGACGGCGAGAGAGAGGAGAGGGAGGAACGACGACGGCGAGAGAGAGGAGAGGGAGGAACGATGACGGCGAGAGAGTACGAGTCGCTGAGTGCGCTGGGGCGCGTCTTATATAGGCTGAGGCACCGCCCGTGCGCGAGCCGCCGTGAGTACGCGTGGCGGGCGAGGGAGGGCGAGGGACGCGCGTCATCCGGCCTTCACTGCGCCGCCCGTGAGGCATCAATGGCGCAGGTTGACCTGCGCGGCAGCGCGACAGCTTTGGCATTGATTCGCCGCGGGAAACGAGGCGATGAGGACGACGAAGGGGCGAGAAGAGGGTAGAGTCGCTGACGCGGCGGGCCCGCGGCTGTTTCGCGCCAAAACAGTTCGCCCCGGTGCCCCCGGGCGCCCCCAGCGCGCCGGGTTCGGCCTGGGTCCGCCAGCGCTGTTTTCGGCCCAAGCCGGCGAAAATCGGGCTCCTGGGACGTGATTGGGTCGGTTTTTCGGCGCCGGCGCAAAAAAAACGCCTGGGGAGGCCTTCCTGGGGCGCGGCTGAAGATGCCCTTAGCCCCGACTGACATGTTTATTTTATTTTCTATAAGACTTGACGCTTCATAATAAAAGATGGTTGCGTGCGCCAATCAATGAACATATTATGAGCTCTCATTTAGCCTTGCTAATCAGTACGGTCAGCAGGGTCCCTCCTGCTTAGCCTTTTATACTGTATCTGACTTCTGGAGCAAGGAAATCTCCGGGGATTTACTCTCTTCAACTTCATCAGTTAACTATGACAGCTCACAGTGTATTGCACAGAATTTCCGGTAGCAATAAATAGCAAAAGAAACTTCGAAATAATACAGATGGTACTGTTTTTCCTAGGGTACCAAATTGATGAACTCCTCCGAGGAATATAGCTTCACGTCGTATCTCTTTTGGAAAGCGTAGAATAAAAGCTGATTTATTTTCTCTCTCTTGGAAAGCTGCAGCAAGTAAACAATCAAAATCGACAGTCTCTTCTAAATATTTGTGTTTGATGTGTGTGACCGATACTCCTTGACCAGCTCACGAAAGAGAGATCCTTCAGTCTCCATGAGCTTTACAGGTTTGTCATACTCTGCTACTCTCCCTGAAGTGTTCGTACACACATCATTAGTACGGGAAAGATCTACAATATACTCTGTATGTGGTATCAACTATAATTCATAAATTCCATATAAATTGGTGTTGTCAATAAGACGATGGGTTGAACTATAAGAAACAACTATACTTCTAATAAGTTGCCGGTAAGAGAAACATACCATCTCTCAATGCAAGTATCATATCACAGTCCATAACTGTTGGTATACGGTGTGCAACTGTAATAACGGTGCAATATTTGAACTCTGTTCGGATCGTTTTCTGAAGGACAACATCTGTTGCGTTGTCTATAGAGGCCGTCGCTTCATCAAGAACTAAGATGCGGCATCTTCTCAAAAGTGCGCGTCCCAGACAGAAGAGCTGCCTTTGGCCCATGCTCCAGTTCGACCCGCCTTCCACAACTATTATGATAGGATCTTGATCAATACCATGAATAAGATAGTTCCAAACATCACGCTGGCGAAAGGATATATAACTATGTCCATAGGCAGGTCTGGGCACAATTTCTAGAGACACCACATTCAACACATACACATTGAACATGATTTTGTTTTTGCTAAGAGCCCGTTGGTGTATTTGAAGTACTAGCCTGCACGCCCATGATACTCCTCCTTTGGTGAAGAATACTCTAGGAGGACCACTAACAATTTAACATATTTAGTAGCAGATGCATTTTCACACCTATTTGAATTTCTGGAATGATTAGAGCGGAGTTTTCTGTTTGCCCAGTCTATTAGCTTCAAAAGAGGAACTCCGTAAACCAATTATAGATGAAGAGCAGTTTCATACCAAGTGAATCCAATCCATGTCCCTTCTCTCGGACAGCTTCAAGAAGTTGACATTTGCCAAGAACCTGCACCGTAATAACAAATGGAGTGACCACTTTAGTGGTTCCTTTTGAAACGTACATCGTGCCATAAAATGAGAAAGGAGGCCCTAAGCCTAGCTCAGTTGGTGGAAGGTGTGGCTTCACACTCCTACCATGCCATCACTCATGTTTGAGTTCTCAACCCAACTTTCGGTGCTTATTTCTTCGATGAATGAAAAGTTGTCAAGTAATTCCTAGGCAATCTGGTTTTTATATGAGAAAGGCAACTTGTCATCTGAGATTCCCCTAATTGGCTAACTTGGTTTATTCGCCCTACTTTGGTAATCTGCTGAACTTTCTGAATTTGTTAGGTACTCACTCCGTCCCATAATAATGTGCACATTGGTTTTCGTGAAAGTCAAGCTTCACAAACTTTGACCACACAATACCTAATATATACCAGATGAAAATAAATTTCGTGATGAATCCAATGGCATTGATTTGGTATTTTACATGTTGATAAATTTTTGTATAAACTTGGTCAAAGCTTACAAATTTTGACTTAAAAAAATTCGAATGTGCACTATATTTTCGGACAGAATGTCAAAGTAACTAAGTTGAATTGACACGGTACTAAAGATGACTGTCACATGATTAAACATTATAGCAGGTTGTTTTGATCTAATACCTTTTCATCATAATATTATCTGATCATTGGGTAAAATGAGAAAAATCAACATAGATAGCAGGGTAAATCTTACCTCCCATATTTGCTGATCTGAGAATTGTCCAAGAGGATCTAGATTGTATCTTACTGTACCATGAAAAAGTGTTGGATCTTGTGGAATGATACCCAAACGCGAACGCAGGTCATGTAACCCTATCGTACCGATGTCCATAGAGTCTATAATTATTTTCCCTTCATCAGGTTCAATAAGACGAAACAATGTACCAATTAACGTTGTCTTGCCACTTCCTGTCCGACCAACTATACCAATCTTATCTCCAGCTTGGAACTTGCAAGTGATTCCATGTAGTACAAGGGGAGTATCTTTCCTATACCTGATCTGTTGAATGAAAATTAATCGCTTAAATTTGTTAGTACTGTTAGGTGTACATGTAATTATTTATATTTGATTACCTTCAAATCTCTAAGTTCCACATAGCCATCTTGGGGCCAATCTTGCAATGGCCGATTTTCTTCAATAACTTTCGTTGCTTCACTTTGTATGTCCATGTACTGGTTCACCCGTTCCACTGATATTATCTGATTCGCAAGGTTGCATTGGTTTTGAATAGAGCAAACAAAAGACACATTTAGCGAAAGACCATAGGACAATACCATTCCCACAAAACCTGTGCATGTACGAAAGCAATGAATTAATTCTACTATTTGTAATGGTGCCATTCATAAACGGTATAGCATCAAATACTTATTTAGTTGACTCCGGCACATAAGCATTAGGACTTAAAATACATTTTCATAAAAGATGAAAACGCATCCATAAAATCACCAGAGCAAGTGGTAGCTTGAGAAACGCATGGTGTTTTTTATTCACCATGTTCTGCCTGGACATTACTACCTCTCGTAAACACAAGACATTCTAAAAAGTGTTCATTTAAACATTTCTAACTTCACTAGCAAGTAAAGCTTTTCTAACTTTGAGTACTATCATATTCTTTATCAATATTTTTTTCATAATATTTTTTTTCTACTCCCTCCGTTCCGAAATATAAGTCTTTTTAGACATTTCAAAAGGACTACAATATACGGATGTATGTAGACATATTTTAGAGTGTAGATTCACTCATTTTGCTCCGTATGTAGTCACCTATTGGAATCTCTAGAAAGACTAATATTTTGGAACGGAGGGAGTAGTTCTCTACAAACATGCACATAACAAAAGTAACAGTCAAATAAATTTGTTGGAGACCCATGTCATGTCCAAAATGTTATCTATTTAGGCGTGGAGGGAGTATAAGTATGCTGTCATGACAAAAGATATGAAAAGGTAGCAACATTTACATGGCAATGCATCTAACACTTATCGCAAATTAGTTGTAAGCACCGATGGCCTTAGAACAAGCTGGCTACTCAATTTTGTCCAATTGAAGCAGCATGGTGTTCATACAGTTTCTTACCAGGGCTAAAAGTTCCTTGAGGAAGAAGAGCCATGACAAAGGCAGAAAAAGAAAGCACGGAGGCGCTCATTATTTCCAGGCGTTGAATCAACCATTCAGTTGCGGCAAAATTACAGAAATATGGACAGGCATTCTTGTCAACAAGATCCAAATTTTTAGCAAAGAAACGATCTTCTTCCCCAAAGGCCCTTATTGTTATAGCCCCTGAAATCGATTCACCTAAGTGATTCACCAGAGCGGACTTGGTAGTACCATTGATCCGCATCAGCTCCTTGGCCGAGGCTAGATAGTACCTCTACATGACCAAACATAATAGGTTTCAGTTAATGATAATTTTGAATACAAAACTGTAGGCTCATTCACCCCAGACAAAAATAGCAGCAGAGAACATCAATTGGTAAATCTAATCAAATAATGACAGAAATGAGAGCCATAAAGTAACAAAGTCATACCAATTACCTGCAACCTAATTGCCAAAACTATCATTGGCACAGATACAAATAAAACTTCCCATGTAGCAACAGCCAATACCCCTAGATTGCTATATGCATTTAAGGTATCACCAAGGCTAAACACGAAGGCAAATGGAAGATCGAGGTCAATGATATTCAAATCTGAAGAGACCTGCATTAAAAGAAAAAAGAGAACAAGTTAATCCATCAGGAAAAAAATCTCTGGGTGTAAAACAGATTGTACTTTGTTGTATTTGCCATTTGTTTAAGAATTCTTACCCGGCTAAGAACCCTTCCTACAGGAGTAGAATCAAAAAAGGACATTGGTGCACGGAACAATGAATTGAGCAATTGGGAAAATAAGGATCTTGATGTCTGGATCCCAAGAACGACGACTACTAAAGATCTTGATAGCATGAACAACATTGTGCAAACTCCAATTATAATGTACACAGAAATTAACTTCAGCATACTAACATGAGGATTCTGGACATTAGCAGCCATCCATGAATTCTGTGATATTTGCCCAGCTACGAAAATTATGTGAAAAATAACACAAAAGGAGAAATACAGGAAGCCTTTGTTCTGGCACAGATAAAGCATATAAGGCTTAACACCTGAATCCCCCTTTTCTCTTTCCTCTTTCTTGATCAGTTGATCTGCCGGCGATGGCTTCATAGACTCTGTATATCCGCTTCCATGAATACCGTCTGTCTCCTTTATTGATACTTCCTTAGATCTTTGAGGTGGTATATTGTTATTAAGATCCGATGCACCAGTAGTATCTTTATGGGCTGTGACAAGGTTTTTAAATTCTTCACAATCTGCCAATAAATCTTGATAAGGTGCACACTGGATAACCTCTCCATCTGACATTAACTGCAAAAAATCATCGCAAATTTTAGACGAATCCACAAATAAATAAAGCTCATTACATACAAATATAAATTATACAGGCACAAATATCATCAAATGCTGACTTTTTCGAAGTGGATAGAGGTACCAAAATGGAGTCAAATGCAGGTAACAAATCCACTTGGTGGGTCACCAAGAGAACAGTCTTGTCTGATAGAGCACTCATGACATATTCCTGTTACAAAGAGCTTTGTAAAGAAGTTCACAACCAAATAGTAATACAATCTGCATCTGTTGAATATGATCCTTACATTGAATATACTTGTGGCTGTATGGGCATCAACAGCACTGAAAGGATCATCAAGAAGATAGATGTCTGCATTTTGGTATAGTGCACGAGCAAGCTGGACACGCTGCTTCTGACCACCACTAAGATTTACTCCTCTCTCCCCAATTTGGGTACAATCCCCATATGGCAACATTTCAAGGTCCTTGACCAATGAGCACCTCGCCAGTGTGTTGTTGTATCTTTCCCTGACCATCGACGATCCAAAGAGAATATTGTCTTGCACGGTTCCTGTTTGGATCCATGCATTCTGAGAAATATATGCTATTTTCCCAGAGATTTTGATCTGAAATGTTTATGCAAAGATCAAGAATTTGATGTTAGGATGTTATGAAAAAAATGATTAATGTACTTCATGTTGGAAATATTGCCAAGCCTAATTTTCATAACAACTTTGCAAACTTTCATCAAAAGATGATGTTAGTAAAGAAACATACCGTGCCTTCAATTTTGGGGACCTCTCCGAGTGCAGCAGACAAAAGCATTGACTTTCCTGAACCTACCTAGCCACAAATTGCTACCTTTTCTCCAGCTTTGACTATCAGATTTATATTCTTTAGGGTTGGTTTTGATGTACTTTCATCCCAAGAGAAGATACACGAATTCATCGCTATAGGGTAATCAATGCCAACATAGAATTTCTTCCTAACTTGCCTGTTTAGCTCAGGTGCATCAAGGAACTTTGATATCCGGGTGAAAGCAACCTTAGCTTGTATCACAACTGCAATTACATTGGGTATTGACCTAACTGGGTCTTGCACAAGACGTAGAGTTGTCACGAAGGTGAACACATTGCTAGCATCAAGAGGAATTTTCAGAAGATAGCATGTTAGAAAGGTCACTGCTGAAACCAGGACAGGTGATGCCCAGAACAGGAAGCTGTTGTACGCCCTACTAAGCTGGAATGCTGACAACCACTTGTACTCAACCTCCCTCAACCCCTCGATGATCTTCTTGAAGTGAGCTTCCCATGCATAAAGTTTCAAGACCTTCATGTGAACTAGTGACTCGGACATGGTCTTCAATCTCTCATCTTGTGCTTCCATAAGTTTACTCTGAAATCTGTGTTGCAGTTTGGCCAATGGAGCGTTGCAGAGTACGGTGATAATGATGGCAACCAATGACGAAACCATTGCAGCACCGACCGCATGGTACAGAATTGCCAGGGCAATGCAAAGCTGAACAATTGTTGTCCATGTTTGGTGGAACCAGTATGGGAATTCCCCAATCCGATAGGCATCGACGGTCACATAGTTCATAATTTCTCCAGTAGAGTGCTTCATTTTTGCTGCATTTGTTAGCCTCTGTTGTTTCTTGTAAATTGCTGCTGATAGGAGTGACCTCACCTGCAGTCCTAATCTCCTGGTGCGGAAATACCACTGTCTCTGTGAGAAGGATTCACAGCATTTGCAGACAAATATTACCACAGCAAGTACATATCCTTCATATTTAAAGGTGCATTTCCCAAGTGATACATTGATGAATTCCCTAAGAAGTATTGGGCCTGTGGATAAGGACAGAACCTTGAGCAAAGCAAAGAAACCCGAGACCAAGATGGCACGCTTGTGGCAAGAAACAATAGCCCAGAAGAATGATGGTGTGGGGTGCGACGGCGACTGCTTCTTGTCATTGAGCTTCTCCATGAACATCACATACAGGTTGCGCGCTCGATCTGTGGCGCCTAAAAGTGGCATGTCTTTGTCCTCAAGGGGCTTTTCATATCCCATCTTCATCAGAGGATTCAACCACCAAAATGTCATCTTGCTGAAAAAAGCAGCTTTAGCAAAGGGAGTTACCTGACTTTCAGAGTCAGCTACCTCACTGTCTGTCTCCGTGTGCAGGGGCTTGTATAAACCATTTCCACTTCCTCCATAACCCTCTTCATCATGGCTGTGCCGAATGCCATAAAGGAGGAGGAGAACTGCACCTGGTAGGGACAGAACATCTGAACAAGCCTTAATGGTGATCGTCTTCTCTGCAACAATATTAACAACCGAAGAACAACAGATGAATGCTGCGCAGATGGTCAGCAGGACCGGCCAAAATCTAACAAACGCTGCCCCAAGAAACAGAGGCCTGGTGCTGAAAGCGAAGCTGGCAAGGACCAGATTCAATCCTTGAGATAATGTTACAAGCCACCAATGTGGAAGGTAAACAACGGAAGCATCCTGATTGAATCCAGTCCCCAGCATCCACAGTCCTAGCCCGAGATAAACCAAACCCAGGCAGCCATTGAACACCACGGCGGAGAAGTGCAGCAGTGAGCTGAGCGAGACGAGCTGTCGCGCGGACACTCTGCTATTTGGAATTTTGACTAGCAACTGGAGCATGAGCACAAACACGAGCAGTGCGACGACACCGGTCGCCCCTAGGTGATTAATGCAGGTAGAGGAGTCGAATATTTCCTTTAAAGCACATGATGCCACATCTTGGTTGGAGCATATTGGTCTGCCACACAAGTCCATCACCCAAGAACCTGATGTGCAGTTGCAACAATAGTGAGATGAGATTATTCCCAGATTCCAGTTGTGCATGGTCAAAAGGTAACAATGATTATAGTTTAAGAAATGATTTAACATGAAGTTAATTTAGTTTTTAGCTATGTACTCTCTCCATATCACAAAATACAAATACATGTCGTTTTGGACGTGTTTTAAGTCAATTTAAAAACCTTGACTATATATATTGTCTGAGATTAAAAACTTGCAAATCAAATGTTCAGATTGATCTCGAAAAGTATATGTATGATATAATCAGTTTCTTGAGTTATATATACACCATAGTAAAAATTAGTGGTGAAAATTTAAATCTTGAAGACCGTGCTAGTATCCAAAACGACATGTATTTTTGTGACATGGAGGGAGTAACAAGAGAAAGTGAGGAGAGAATTTACTTGTGAGGGAACCCATATGTATTGCACTCCAGGCTGGATCGGGTCTCGTTGCAGCCCTGCGCCAATCATGAACAAGAAAATAGTTACTACCAGACAAAGCAGCGAAAATGTTGCATTCCACAGGTGTTTCAAAAAACAATCCTCTAAAACAATATTCACTGTCATCTCCATTTCTCTTGACTTATTTAGATCTTTTTAATGTGCCTCGATGTATGCACTGAAATATAATTGAAAAAAATCACGGAAAACAAATCGTAGTGGAGAAGACATGAATATTGTGACTTGTGTTTAACATTCAAAATCTTTCTATTTTAGGCACCAGATTTATTTGGTGAGGACACAAAAATATTCCTCTTGTGTGAAAATTGACATGAACACATACACCAACATGATGCTGGATTTTCTTTTCTTATTATTTTCCATATTTTTCATGAATGTTCGTACTGGAAGTTCTGTTGATGTGCAAAAATAGGAACTAAGTACATGTCCTCTTTTTAGTGATGACCACGTGGTTCACCACTGCGAAGTGAGATGGTAGCATTAGCGCCAAGAGAATAGAGAAGAGACTACTTTGTCCTAGACCAATTACTGTACACTAGACCTTTTACTATACACTGGGCACTACAAATCGCTATATTAACTTAGGTTAGACCCAATAGTATTAAGAATAAGAGCGGGCAGACCATGGTCCACGAACTTTTCTATCAATAAAGTAGAATGGAATACTAAAAACACTAGTCCTGAATCAACATTAGAGAGGCTAAATTCCATGAAATTACTCTGGGGTGACACAGAAATTCCAATGCCGGGAACGCAAAAGATGCAAAATCGAGGAACCCAAAAGGTGAAGAAGAAAGCAGTACTCGTCGGCTACGGACCTTCTTCACGATCCACGAACAAGAGGGAGATGATTTTCAGAGGGCCAGTGGAGAAGAAGAAAGCAGAAGTGTTTTTGTAGATGAAAAATCGATAGGAAAGGCAATACAACGATCCATCACCCGGTCCAACCAGCAGGGAAGAAGGGCTCCTCTCGAACAGAAGCCCCCCGGGTTCTGTTTCGAAGCTCGCGGAGACGAGGAGGAGACCAAGCACGACTCCCAAGAAGCAGGACCTTCTTTTTGTGGACTGTATATGAACAATGATGATGCCAGTGTTGTCTGTGTTGACCTCTCAAGCCGCAAGGAAGTGAGCAGTAGCTTTGGCATCCTCCTCGTCGCCACGAGCTTTCTGCATTGCTATGTGAGGGCATATGGGGTCGTCCCCACGCGGTGCGTGCTGCCGCAGATGCGCATGTGACCCGGTTGGTGGTGACCGGTGAGTGGACGACGTATCCCGCATCCGCATCGCTTCTCCTGTCGTCCGTCACCATGGGCTGGATGGCCCGAAACAGCTGCTAGTCACCTGGGAGTTGCTTCTTGGGGAGTAAGAAAACCCTTTGTTCTGTTAACTACTCGAGCATGAAGATTAGGTATTTTTTTAGGTTAGACGGCTAGCTACATCGATCTAAACATATAGAAATCATAGCCAACCTTAGAATTATGGAAACTGCATAATGAAATGTAATCTATGTTACCTCTAGTGTTCTTTGTACTGACTTGATAGTTGATGAATATATCGGAAGTTCTTTCCGTAAAATAAAATAAAAATGTCGCACAAAGTGTGCGGGCTACAAGGATATCTCACTCTTCTACTTACTGCCTGCCACCTGGGCATTGAAGGTAGCTACGAACCCCACACCTTGGCATTGGATTTTACTATTACTTTTTGCTATTTTTACATGACTGATACAGGCCCTCCATGAAGATGCCGCGCGCATCGGCCTCCCTGGTCACCAAAACCCTGCTGCTTGGCCCTCCTACAGTCCTACTTTGGTGTCAACTAGGCTTTCACGCTCTTCCTGCGCTGGCTCGTAAAATCCTCCTGGCTCTCTATTGATTCCCAGGCTTTTTTGCCTGCTCAGCGCATCCAAAAGACCAAAACATGTGGTTTTTCTGGGATCCTAAAGGTTACATGGCAGGCAGACATTAGTGCTTATCAAAGTTCTTGTCAAAGTTGTCAGCGTGGGGCATGAGCATGCAAAAATCTAAGAAGAACCGATGCCTGGTTGCCTGTACAAGAAGGAATGCATAAAAGCAAAGGAAAAAGAAAGAAAGGGACAAATGCAGCTATGGGCTAAGAAAGAATCCTTCATTAATTTCCTTTGGCAATGTGGGTCACCGCCCCCAACTTATACCAAAGCCACAACCTTCAGCTTGTTCTACAAGTGCTCAGGATAACTCTTATTTGTATACTTTTAATTTAATTCATCCTGCAGGCGATCCCATTGCTGTAACACGGTTCAATGCTATGCAATCCGGCGTGTTTGTATCTGGCAGCTTAGCGCCAAAGACTATGGCGTTGATCATGTGATCGTTGAGTTTTTCCAACGCCAAGGCGTGTGTTGCTGGCAGTCAACTTCAACAACGCTGAAGAAAAAGATCATACAGTACTTGGTTGTTGAGTAGGTTAGTAAAATACACCAGCTAATATGTGAGGTGATTTCCAGTGCAAATCGACCAAAGATTGTTTGAGAATGGATTCAGATCCATGGTGTTGATGGATGGCATAGTTCAAGACAACTTGGAAAAGTTTTTTGCATACTTTTAGTACTGGCATTATAAAATACACCATGGTAAGAGAAGTTTACATGCTCTTTGAATTTCCCTGTGTTCTAACTCTGCATTTTTTGCATGTGCAAATGAATCAATGAATGCATTTTGGTTTGTGTCAACGAACCAAATAATCAAGCAGTGCATCGAGTCTCACAACAAACGATCTGACAAAACGGCGCGGCGGAACGTGTGTGCTATAAGTTGTCACCATATCATCTATCGCTTGATCGGCCCATAAACTATTCAAACGGGGAGCAATGCCGGCCGACGACAGGTTCAGGCGGCGTCAACACTAGTGCGTCAACCGAGCTCCGTCGCATTGCGGAGGAAAGGTGCGTCACATCGATCGGGCAATCTATCGCGCCCGTCCGTGTGCATGTTAAGTACTATTCCCTTCATAAAAAAAAATACTTAGATCGCTATTTATTGTACTCACTAAAAAATGTCTTTAATTAATCCTTTGGAGATGAACGTGAAAAAATGCATGGCCTGGCCCTGTTTGAAAAGAACGATGCATGCATGGACCACAACCAGGGGTCCAGGGCGGTGCCTACAAGTACTGCACGCGATGCATTCATCGAAACTTCTGCACGAGGAGCGTATCGTGCTCAACACAGGAGGTTCCAGAGAGTAAACGTGTTTTGTTACAACGCACAAGTACTCCCTCTGTCCCGAAATATAAGAACGTTTTTGACACTATGCTAGTGTAAAAAACGTTTTTATATTTTAGGACGGAGGGAATATTTAGCTACTTGTGTTAGAATGCAACTAACAACATTTGTTAAAATCGGAATTAAAAAATGGGATTTTAAAATTATTTTTAATAAATATTGAGAAAAGTATATGAAATTTTCTTGGATTTTAAATTTAGAGAACTATTTTCTAATATTTGTGGCCACTTTTTAAAAAGTTAAGAACACTTTTTATTTTCTGAATACATTTCTAAAATTTACTAAAAAAATAATATCCTGCTTTTCTCTAAATTCTTGAACATTTTTAAAAAACATTTTCTGAGAAAAGGACTAAAATTGCACGGGAACGAGAAAACGTACCAAATGAAAATAAGGCAAGCGAAGCTTAAATGGGTTAGCCGTGTCACTCGCCTAAGCGATTGTGCGGCATTTTGTGTTTTTATCTTTGAAAGAGCTGCAAATAGGACCTCCCACATTAAGCGTGGCGCATAGCCGCACCCGCTGCTTGATAAGATAGAAGAATCTGCACTCTAGAGAGTGGGCCTCTAAGAAGCAAACATTTTTAAAGCCCAGTTGAACTCAAGTTACAAAACACTGGCCTATCTAGGATGAATGCCCAAAAAACACAAAAGTGCCCAAGAAAAAATAGAATATTCACCCAAAGAGAAGAATAAATCTGCATCACCAAAATGCTCTACCAGATTGCAGCAATCAACTGGGTGTCTCTTTCTTTAACAGCCAAATGGGTGTCTTATTTACTCAGAAAAGATCTAGCGGCAAAGAAATTAAACACCGAAGCAGATTCAGAGTGAAAGTTTCGTGATTTCCATTCATATAACCAGAGATTTGAAGATTTGGTGGTATGTAATGAATAATCTCACTGAACAAAACATGTCTATAGTTATACACTTGTATATCGTCCACTCTTCCTGAAACCAAGGAAACCTCTGCTTTACTTTTTTTTGCGAGTAAAAAAAAAAAAAGAGTAAAGCGGAGGTTTTCACTCCTTGAGTGAAAACCTCTGCTTTACTGATGCTTAATACAATCACAGGCATAGGAATACACTTGTGTCACTTGTGCCTCAACTCTTCCTCTCATTACACAAAGATTAATATACAGGCCACCATCTCTGAATGCTTCCCCCCTGCCCATGCTGAATCTATTAGCCTCCTCTTACGGGTGGATGCCATAACTTTTTTGCAGGTACAACATTGTTGCATCTTGGTGGACAACCAAAAAACTCTCCTGGGCTGTACATGATCAACAACGACAACAGGCAACAATGAACTGGAGACTTCGTCCAACAATTGCTTATTGCAAAGCTATTCACTTATCTTCACAGGAATCAACACAAAGTAGCTGATGGTTTTGCTAGAGCAGCCCAGCAATCAGTTCTACATGTAACCTGTTTGAAACTTTGAATGCTTCTCATATCAATACCTGTAGTCTTCTGCAGAGGCTATCGGTCATGCCTCCGCATCCATGTAACTGGTTGTGAAGCCTAACAATCTGAAACTTAGTGTACATCATGCAAATAAAATGCATCTGATGGGCCTTTTGCCTGCCCAAAAATATGGTATCGGCTACATCATGCAAATGTAGGTACTCCCAGACTGCAGGAAACAAATTGGTGGTCGCCTTATTTGCAAGGACACACCTAACTAGACCATCACACAAAAGATTTTAAACAGCAGCATTGCAGAATTATGTGAGCTGGGACAGAATCCATGCCACAAAACTTGCAGAAAATACTTAGCATCCGCGGTGATGAGTGGCTCCTACTCATATCCACCGACAGATCTTTCAAAACTTTGCCAGAGGTAGCCTCACAGTAACCAGCATCACAACAAGTTTATTCAGAGACAGTGTTGCTGACACCACCAAACTACACAATCTTTCAGTTAACAGCTGAAAAGAATGAATGGTAGGGAACTTGTTTGCCTATGTACCACTTGTTGTGAACTTGTGAGATTAAATGGATGGCAGTAAACGGATCACACCAACATGAACAAGAAAACGTAATCCCTACGGTAATTGTCAGTTGCAATAGAATTTCTGATGCGCAACCCAGAAAAATTCAGTACGAGAATCATTGGTATCATACACCGAAGAAAGCATCCAATCACGGAATTCAATTCATAAGATCTCAGAAATGGGGATAAAATAGACAGCTTCCATTGCAGTTTTCCAACTGGTAATCAACAGCAAACGACCATTACATCAACTAGAACCTAGCAGTAACAACTCAAAGCACGGGTGGACTAGAATAACAGAACGGATCGAATCCAATCAGGATCAACAGGATGGAACCATGGCGGCCGGACGAGACATAATTCAGAATCACAACACATGTCGTGACTTCACCTTCAGCTATCAACTAGCCCTACCATAGTTCAGAATCACATCAGACAGAGGCTTAAGCTGAAATGAGTTAACCAAATGCCTGTACAAACATGCAAAGAAACTGAATCACGCAGCGACAAACAAAAAATAACAGAGCGCCCCAGCAAAATCAAGAAGCCCATGGGACACAGCATATCTTCTAATTCCATCACGGCAACAACTTGGTACACGTGACAAGAACACCATTGCAAAATCACGGAGTAATTTACAAGCAGAATTAAATTCATTCGAGCATCAGATCGATAACTGAACTTTCCATTGCAATTTCATTCGACCATCACCATACATAGGACCAGATGACACATCATATCGACACCGACAAACAGAAGCACCAGACACACACCAGGATCACACGACAAGAACAGCTAGCAAGCATTACCGGCGACCAGGACGAACCTAGGCGCGCTCCCCACGGATGCGGCGGGCGAGCTGGATGTCCTTGGGCATGATGGTGACGCGCTTGGCGTGGATGGCGCACAGGTTGGTGTCCTCGAACAGCCCCACCAGGTACGCCTCGGCGGCCTCCTGCAGCGCAGAGACGGCGGAGGACTGGAAGCGGAGGTCGGTCTTGAAGTCCTGCGCGATCTCCCGCACCAGACGCTGGAAGGGGAGCTTGCGGATGAGCAGCTCCGTGCTCTTCTGGTACTTGCGGATCTCACGGAGGGCGACGGTTCCCGGCCTGAAGCGGTGGGGCTTCTTCACGCCGCCGGTCGCCGGCGCCGACTTGCGAGCAGCCTTGGTGGCGAGCTGCTTCCTGGGCGCCTTGCCGCCGGTGGACTTGCGGGCCGTCTGCTTCGTGCGGGCCATCGGGGATTGGGGGTCGGCGGCTCTGGTGGTGGTGTGTTCTTGGGAGATCGGGTGCGGCGGCGATCTGAGTTGTGGGGGTTAGCCGGAGCGGTGGGTGGTTTAAGAAGGGGGTGGGGATTTGGAGGATGGCGCGCGGCCTGAGAATTTCGAGCCGAAATTTTCGGGCTTTGGCCGGATCTTCGCGCCACGGAGGGAGGAGCGCGCGGGATCAGGTGGGGCGTTGGATCAGGGAGGGATGGACGGTGGAGATGTGGTTCTGCGGGTAAGGCGCGGATCGTGATCCGTGGCAGCATTTCTCACTTGGTGAGTGGGCCAGGTTGCCAGAACAATTTCTAATGTGTGCTCGTTTAATTTGCTGATACGTATTTCACCGGAATTCAGCAAAAAAAAACGTTTTTTTGAGGGTAGCAAAGAAAGAGCATTGACTCGGAAGAGAATGTAAAAGCTTCTACAGTCAGGCGCCCCAAATCGGTCTCAAAAGTCCGGGCCACGGTCGCTGACCGGTAAGAATAAAACGACTCATTTGGGCACCTCAAACCGGCCCTAAACACCTGGGCTGTCCGAACCCCTCACATCCAGCCGAGATGTAGGAAGGATATGAGGCGGCCTGGGCGACGGGCGTGCCCCGGCGCGTCCGTCACGTCAGCCCGGTCCACCGTGGCCATCAGTGACCCCACAAATATCCCAACCCGATGAAACTAGACCTCAGACCGCTCCAGGCCACTCCATTATCTCCGCCCCTTCTTCTTTCCCAACTGATCTATGTCGTTTGACTGCAGCAGGACAGGTTTCGACAATGATGACTTCAACATGGATGTGGTCGCTCTCCGCATCGCACTGCACCGGGCGCGGCTAGATCAGGGCGACAACAGATAACGCTTCGGGGCGTCGTCCCCCTTCGCCCAACATGGCAGGCGGGCGATGTTGTCGGGCCCCTCTCATCCGGCGCGTAGCTCCGCCCGCTCCGCTTCACTCCAGATAGGTTGCCCCGCCCCTTCTCAGTCACCTCCGGAGGGCGTCCATAGCCACCGTTGGGTGCTCATGCCCTCGTTGGGGCGGACGAGGACACCCGATTCGGAGGAGAGCGTTGCACGGCGCAAGCGGCAGCGTGTGAAGGAGAGGGTGGCGGCGGGCGAGGGGTCGGCCAGGGGCAAGGGAATTGCACGCGCGTTGGTGGATCCTAAGGACGCACTCCTCATGTCAGTCCCCCGCCGCTCCCTGATGATGATGGAGTCGGAGCACGATGGCTCCAGCGCAAAAATGCCAAAAGCGCTCCGTCTTGCCATCGAGCTGTTGGAGCGTGAGGCAACAACACAGGCGAAGGGAAGGCGACATGCTGAGGAGCAGGAACGATTTGCTCTGAAGGCTAGTGAACGAGAATGGTGCCCCCATGTTTGGTTTTGGAAATTGATAAGTGTCCCTATGGACTAATGGTTGCCCTATATTATATTTGAACGTTTTGTCCATGGGCATTGCTTGAAGACTATTTGTTGTTTTCAAGGGCATAAAAAGAGATTATGTGTTCACCAAGGTGCTATTCATGGAAATGTCCAAAGATTGGTTATGCGAGTGTTCAGCCTATTGCAAGCATGTCTTGAAGAATAAGATTGTGTGGACATTCATGTTACCTTTAAAACATCAACTTTATGAAGAGAGAAGATAAGATACAAGATTTACCAATTCAAAGTACAAAGAGTGGATTCAAGTTGGTCTACACATAAAAGGGTAGAAGATGTACCGAGTACGATCAAGTGATCTCATGGTATGGTTAATATTGTTGGGGAACGTAGTAATTTCAAAAAAAATCCTACGCACACTCAGGATCATGGTGATGCATAGCAACGAGAGGGGAGAGTGTGTCCACGTATCATCGTAGACCGAAAGCGGAAGCGTTAGCACAACGTGGTTGATGTAGTCGTACGTCTTCACGATCCGACCGATCCAAGTACCGAACGTACGGCACCTCCGAGTTCAGCACACGTTCAGCTCGATGACATCCCACAAACTTCGATCCAGCAGAGCTTCACGGGAGAGTTTCGTCAGCACAACGGCGTGTTGACGGTGATGATGTTGCTACCGACGCAGGGCTTCGCCTAAGCACCGCTACGATATGATCGAGGTGGATTACGGTGGAGGGGGGCACCGCACACGGCTAAGGGATCAATGATCAACTTGTGTGTTCTAGGGTGCCCCCTTGCCCCGTATATAAAGGAGCAAGGGGGAGGCCGGCCGGGCCCTGTAGGGCGCGCCAGGAGGAGGAGTTTGTAAGGACATTTCCCTACTTTGTGTTTTGGATGATGATGACAACCCTTTGTTGGTCTAATCTTGTGCTAAGTGTTTCAGGTTTCGGGATTTAGGCCTTCTTCGGTTAGCTATTCTCTCCGAAAGAAAAAGATCGAAGACGATGTTTTCTACTTGTTTTTATCTCTTTTGGTCATAGGGAACCCGTACTATCAAGAGGGAATCCACATTGGAAAGTGTTGGGGGCATCATTTCACGTACACTTCCTCACCCCTCACTTGCCTTCCTAAAACTGTGTGAGAGAGAGCTCTTCCCCTTTATTTCCTACTGCTTACTGTGGGTTCCCAGCGGTTGTACCGCTCTCTGGAGCGGTTGTACCGCTGGGTCTTGGCGCTGACCTGTTTTGATCGAGCGGTTATACCACTGCTTCCGGGCGGTGGTACCGCCAACATGCTCAGCAAAGATTAGGGCGGTTGTTCCGGCCAGGCACCACCCAAGTACCGGTCAGGCTTCTGTTTTGATGCGGTACTCGGGCGGTGGTGGCCCGGTTGGTCCGGTCGTACCGGTACCACCGGTGACCAGAGCGGTTCTACCGCTCAGGACTTAGCCGCCCAAGCGCTCAAGGCCATGCGGTTGCACCGGCCCTGTACCGCTCGACTCCCGCACTCAGGGGTGACTCCCTTCTGTTCCTATGTGGTGGTTGAGCGGTTGGTCCGGTTGTTCTCCTCAATCGGTACTACCGCCTGGTCACCCGGTTGTACCGCCTGGTAGGGTTCTGCACGTAAACTGTGAGTCCCGGTTGTACTGGGACAAGGAGCGGTTGTACCACTGCAGTACTGAAAACACAATAACGGTTGGATTTTTAGGGTTGCTATATAAGGGTGCTTCTTCCACCTACCACACCCACCTTTTGACCTCTTTCACTCCACCATTAATGCTACTCAAGCTCTCTTGCCTGATCTCTCTCTCTCTAGCCACTCAAACTTGTTGATTTGCTAGGGATTGAAGGAGGAGACCTAGGTCTACACTTCCACCAAAGGATTTTTGCTTCCCCCATACTTTCTTGTGTGGATTTTGTTATTCTTGGGTGTTTGAGCACCCTAGACAGTTGAGGTCACCTCGGAGCCACATTCCATTGTGGTGAAGCTCCGCGGTTTAGTTGAGAGCCTCCAATTAAGTTGTGGAGAGAGCCACAACCTTGTTTGTGAAGGTCCGTTTGCCACCTCCAAGGGCACCAATAGTGGAATCATGGCATCTCGCATTGTGTGAGGGCGTGAGGAGAATACGGTGGCCCTAGTGGCTTCTTGGGGAGCATTGTGCCTCCACACCGCTCCAACGGAGACGTACTTACTCTCAAAAGGAAGGAATTTCGGTAACACATCCTCGTCTTCATCGGCTCCATTCTTGGTTACTTCTTCCCGTTACTTGTGCAAGCTTTTTGTGCTATATATCTTGTGTGCTTGTTGTTGTTGCATCATATAGGTTGCCCACATAGTTGCATATCTAGACAACCTACTTTGATGCAAACTTTAATTTGGTAAAGAAAAGTCAAAAATTGTTAGTTGCCTATTCACCACCCCCTCTAGTCAACTATATCGATCCTTTCAATTGGTATCAGAGCCTCGTCTCTTCACTAAGGACTTTGCCGTCCGAAGAGTATGGTTGACACCGTAGACGGTGTGGAGGAGCACTCCGGTGTGAATCCGATCTCGTCTACGGGCGATGGGGGAACCTCGGTCTCTCGTGAGGAATTCAATGTAGCCTTGGAGACATTGAAAACCTCCATGACGACCGAGGTTGAAAGCATGTTTACTAAATTCATTGAAGGGCTTAAACTATCCACCGCACCGTTGAAAGTGGGTGATCCCACTGACAAGATGACGGATGATAACTCCGACAAGGGGGAAGCTAGTAGTGAAAAAGCTCCTTCTTCTAGTGGTAAAAACGGCACCGGCATCTTTGCCCATGTGGAACCACCACTTGTTTATAGTGGACCGATTCCTTCCACTCATTTGAATCATGCCGGTGCTCCCCCTAAGATTGTGAAAAATGAGGACTTTGATTCTTGGGTTTATCGCTTTAAGCGTCATTTAAATCATGTGAATACTAATATTTGGAGAATCATTGAAGAAGGCTTCTATCCGCATGACCCAAGCAACTTCACTCCTCGAGAAGCCGCGGACAATCAATTCAATAAGAATGCTCTCTTCATTATCCAAGATGCAATTCCACTCGAAGATCTACCTCATCTTCGGCCCTTCGCCTTGGCCAAAGATGCATGGCTTTGTGCTGTCTCTCTCTACCGGGGAAGCGCAAGCGTTCAATGCTCCAACTATGAAGTAGTGCAAGATGAAGCCGATTAGTTTGCAATGAAAGAAGATGAAGAACCTCGTGAGCTTTATCGGAGAGTAACCAAACTCGCGGTCTCACTCCGAGATCATGGGAGCAAGGACACGGATGACAATTGGATCAAGCGCAAATTCCTCAAGGCAATGATGCCTTACCACAAGGCCATGCCCTCCGTCATTCGTCAAAGGCCGGACTTCCACACTTTGACCTCAAGTGAAGTGTTGGATGAGTTTGTGGCTATGAACATCTTGGACAAGACCACCGACAATGCGGTGCTTCGCTCTCAAAGGGCAAATAAGCCCAACCTTGCATTGAAGGCCAAGGTTTATGTTGAAGAAGAAGAAGAAGAGGAAGAAGAGGAAATCAACCCCGAAGATACAAAGTATGCCTATCATGAACACATGGCACTTGCTTCAAGGCAATTTTGGAGCAAGAAGAACTCAAGGCCAAACTTCAACAAGAACAACTCAAGTGGCACGAAGAGCAAGCAACGTGTGAGGACTTGCTACAATTGTGGCAATGTGAGCCACTTTGTTGCGGAGTGACCGTATGAGAAGAGGGAAGACAATGGTGGCAAGCTCATCCGAAAGGACAAAGCCAAGTCTTTCCCCAACAAGAGCAACTTCACCAAGAAGACCCCACACAAGGCGTTGGTGGTTCAAGAAGAGTACCATGAGGATGATGATGATGATGAAGATGATGAGTCGGTTGCCATGGCCTCCATTGCCATTGCAAAAACTCCATGAGTGTCTCTCTTCGACTCACCCAATGAGAACATCACCGCCCAAGTGCCTCATGGCTAAATCCACCAACAAGGTAACCCCCAGCATCAAAACTACCATCATTAATAATCCTTCCTTGATGGATTGCATTGATGAATATGAGGGATCTAATGTGGAGGAAAATGAGTCTGAGTCCTTTATGGGTAAACTCAAGGGTAAATCCAAGAAGCATTTTGTTGCTCTCTTGGAACAACTTGGTGAAGCCAATGACATGATCAAGGCTCACGAAGATACTATCTCCAAGATGGAGGGGCATAGTCGTGACTATGCCGATGAGATTTCGGATCTTTCCAATGCTCTTGAGGAAGAGCGTGGTCTTCGTTTGGCTCTTGAGGAGTCATACAACGTTGATCACACTAAGTTAAAGAAAGATTTTGAGCATGCTCTTGTTGTCTCTCGTGTGCTAAACTCCGAGAAGGACAAGCTTGGGGTTGATCATGCTAGACTCAAAGAGGAGTTTGATCTACTTGACAAGGCTCACAAGGTCTTGAAGGGTACTCAGGGGTGACTCCCTTCTGTTCCTATGCGGTGGTTGAGCGGTGGCTGGGCGGTTGGTCCGGTTGTTCTCCTCAACCGGTACTACCGCCTGGTCACCCGGTTGTACCGCCTGGTAGGGTTTTGCACGTAAACTGTGAGTCCCGGTTGTACCGGGACAAGGAGCGGTTGTACCGCTACAGTACTTAAAACACAGTAACGGTTGGATTTTTAGGGTTGTTATATAAGGGTGCTTCTTCCACCTACCACACCCACCTTTTGACCTTTCTCACTCCACCATTAATGCTACTCAAGCTCTCTTGCCCGATCTCTCTCTCTCTAGCCACTCAAACTTGTTGATTTGCTAGGGATTGAAGGAGGAGACCTAGATCTACACTTTCACCAAAGGATTTTTGCTTCCCCCATACTTTCTTGTGTGGATTTTGTTACTCTTGGGTGTTTGAGGACCCTAGACGGTTGAGGTCACCTCGGAGCCACATTCCATTGTGGTGAAGCTCCGCGGTTTAGTTGGGAGCCTCCAATTAAGTTGTGGAGAGAGCCCCAACCTTGTTTGTGAAGGTTCAGTTGCCACCTCCAAGGACACCAATAGTGGAATCACGGCATCTCACATTGTGTGAGGGCGCGAGGAGAATACGGTGGCCCTAGTGGCTTCTTGGGGAGCATTGTGCCTCCACACCGCTCCAAAGGAGACGTACTTCCTCTCAAAAGTAAGGAACTTCGGTAACACATCCTCGTCTTCATCGGCTCCACTCTTGGTTACTTCTTCCCGTTACTTGTGCAAGCTTTTTGTGCTATATACCTTGTGTGCTTGTTGTTGTTGCATCATATAGGTTGCTGTAAGGGCATATTTATCCCTAAGGTGTTTTGGTGATTGATGACAATGCTTTTGCGGACTAATCGTGTGCCTTGAGTTTCCCAGACGTTTCATCGCTAGGCACAAGACGGTTTGGTGCCCCTCGAAGACTATTGAAGACGGCGTTTTTTCTACGTTTCTTTTTGGTGGATTTGAGTCGTAGGAAAGCCGTACTATTAAGAGGGGGTCCGCGTCGGAAAGGTTTGGGTGGAATCATCATGTACATGTTTTCTTCCTTGTCCCCTCCTTTCCCCTACACTTTGGAGCATCCTCCGTTTATCCTCTTTACCTTGTCCTGGCTAGGGATGGCACCCGCAGGGTTTGGGTACGGGTGGAGTTACCCCATACCCTTACCCATCCCCTTTGAGCTTACCCATTACCCGTACCCATACCCGTCAATGGGTATAATTTTTTCCCATACCCATCACCCGGCAGGGTAAATGGGTATCCATGGGTAAAAATACCCATGTATGCACACATCAACTTAAGTAAGAAATAATCATAAAGGACAGCACACAATGCTCATATATACATACATCATAACATGTCTACGTATTGTCTATATACAAAAAAAATCTTACTCATCACAACAGCTATATACAACATGTATAGGCAGAAATCAATGCTTGTATGGATGGTGAGCACTGAAATCACGACGCTCATATATACATTGTAACATCACTATGTATCATGTATATACAAACACAAATCATATTCATCACATCTCCTATATACATCATACCATCACATCATCTATACATCTACGTAAAATCTATGAATGCATCTCACCATCTATATAGAAAACAAAAACTACAAGATTAATGCTCATATTCATAAAATCATACACAAAAAATGAAACTCACCAAGCCAAAATAGCCTTGCTCTTGTTCTTGGTGGTAGAAGAGGATCGACTAAGTGGGGTAGGGCAAGGTGGCCGGCTTGACGTGTTGTGACTGTGTTGTGCCTTGGATGCGGAGGCAGGAGGTACATGTCCTTTACATTGGCCAGGAGCTTGGCCCTTTCCTAGCGGATGGAGACGGATGGCACCATCGGACAACGGTGCTGCGCCGTGGTGGTCGCCACCGTCCGACTTAGTCCGCGTGAGCGTGAGCTGCATCTCCTCCCCGTCATAGTCCACACAAAAGCTGTGGTCCTTATCCCCAAGGTCCATGGCGTCCAAGCGGCTGGCGACGGCGAGGCAGTGAGCAGCTGGAGCGTTGGCGGCGGCGACTAGCGATCCTTGAGGAGGCAAGGAGATGAGGAGATGGGTAAGATATCAATCTCCATCCTAAATATGGAACATGATCACGTAATTATTATTTACCTAAGTGGCTAAGCCTAATCACGTTAATCACGCAGAGAAAGAGAGAGATATGAGATTCCTTCTATCATTCCATCTATGGCCCTGTTTGGATTCCTAAGTTAGAGTTAGATATAGTTAGTTTGGGCTCAAATAACCCAAAAGGATCCAAACATGATGGGTTAGTTTGGGTTAGTTGGATCTAACCCACCCAAAAAACTAGCCCACACTAGAGGAGCTTATTTGGGTTAGTTTTCCTGGGCCCACTAAAAAAATAGTAAAAAAACTCACCCCTTCCGCACCAGATCCCTCCTCCCCACCCACCTCGCACGACTCCTCCCCATCGTGCCGCTCGCCCAAGCGCAGCGCCGCGCCGCCGGAACCCCGGGAGCGCCCTCCTGCGGCCCTGCTCGCCCTCCTCCAGTCGCCGCTTGCGCCGCTCCCTCCTCACTGGCCGCCGCTCGCCCTTCTCCGTCAGCCGCTCGCCCTCCTCCGGTCGCCGCTCACGCCGCTCCCTCCTCACCGGCCGCTGCTCGCCCTTCTCCGACCGCCGCTCGCAGCGCATCTAGGGGTGAGTTCGAGGGTTCCTTCTCTGGTTGCTAGATGGCCAATCTATTCCATGAATTTCTGTAATTTCGGTCATGTGTTTTGGTTGCTAGATGGCCAATCTATTTCATGAATTTCCTGAAGAAGGAAGACTATTATTATACATCCAATGTTGAGTGCTTTGTGCTATTGTTTAGATTCAGGTGGTGAAGGAAAGCAAACCTTCATGCTTATTATTGTCCTAATTAAGTGATTTGTGATGCTTGGATCATAGTTGCCAAGTTCCCGGTTCGAGCAGGTCGAGGTACGGGAACGAGGGTCGAGGATCGCTGGTTGCCAAAACTAGGGATCGATTGGGGTATACATCTCTGGAACGGCCGTTCGACAGCGGGAACGCGATCCTGTTAAATCGGGGACGATGAGCCCGGGTCGATTAGTCTGATCCTTCCAAGTATTGTACATGGAAACAAAAACAGATTAAGGAAAGACTGCAATATCGTTCAAGGCAAGAGCAAATTAAGGAAGTCCATCCGCTATTAGAGGGCCGCTGTTATTTTCGTCCTTTCTGGCCTTCTGTTCCTAAATTATCTCGCCTACAGTTATGGCCACGCTGTGTTTCGTTTTCTACTATCATTGCTAAATGGCTGCAATACAGGCATGTGAAAAGGTGGGGGCTGAGGTTGTTCTTTGCTATTTATATTTACTTACATTGCTTTGCCTAAAATGAAGGTACTCCTGTCCTGTGTATCACAATCATTGTTATAAAATGCTTGTGTAAAAGTGGAACCGCATGCTTGTGTAAATGTCCTGTGTATCACAATCCTATGTATAGCTGTTTGTCGCAGAAGTTGGTTATCTTAACCTATATATTTTATCCATCTTTTCGTGTGTTCCCGAATATTACTCCGGTCTCCTTACTCTCTTCTTTCTGCGTGTTTCCATTGTGCTTTCCTGAATGTGCTACTGATTCTTCTCTTCTGGTGCAAGTAGTATAGCTTGGAGTAGAGCACCCGCGATGGATGGAGACGGCTTCGACGTGTGGGGTTCGCAGCCATCGGCAAGCGGCCCTGCTACCCATGCCGGTCTCGACCTCAACTCGCAAGCGCCGGTGTCGGATAGGGAATTTGATGCTTGTGATGCAGATGAAAATTATAACCCAATGCCTAGTTCTTCTGCATCCGCATGGCCAGAAGACGAACCTCTTGTTGAAGATATCAACATGAATGCCTTCCGTGATAAGTTAGCTCATACTTTGTTTTATGGAGTGTAATATTTTTTGAAGATTCAATTGACGACTTGTATGTTTAAGTTATGTTTAAGTGGGACATCTCATTTGTATGTACAATTTTTTTATCATGTTTTGCATGCTTGATTTGTAAACATGGTTCGTTTATGTCAATTGTGAGCGGGAGGAGACCACACAAGAGCCGGCCACACCAAATCCGGCAGGAAATAGGGTCTAAAGTAGCCAAATGATTGAGAAAGAGCATTTATTGTCAATCTAACCTTGCTATCCAAACACCACTTTGGTTAGAGTTAGTTTAGGGTTAGTTTAGAGTTAGAATCTAACTCTAGCCTCTAACTTAGTTAGAGTATCCAAACAGGGCCTATGTTTTCTTGAGCGAAAATCATTCCATCTACGTGCGTGTGTGAGCAAGTCATGTATCTCGTCGGCTACATAGAATGATTTACTGGCAAGTTAGATTAGATTAATGATTGGTGAAGGCCCACTTAACAGATTTTTCGTGGGTATATGGGTATACGGGTATGGGTTATGCTGTCCCATACCTGTACCCACAATACCCAACGGGTTTAATATTTTCCTATTAATATACCCTTGGGTAATTTTTTATCCCATACCCTTATCCTAATAGGGTTTTTACCCGCCGGGTACATGGGTAATGGGTACCCATTGCCATCCCTAGTCCTGGCTGTTGTTGATGGGCTGCGGTAGTACTACTCCTTCTTGAGCGGTAGTACCGCAGGCACCCGCGGTAGTACCGTACTTCGGCGCGGTAGTACCGTAGGTGCCCACGGTAGTACCGCTCCTCTGGAGCCGTAGTACCGTGGCCCCCAGGCCAAGTACCACTCCTTCGCGGTAGTAGGGGCGGATGTAATTTTTTTACATCCGCGCCACTGCGGTAGTACCGCATCCCTTGCGCGGTAGTACCGTGCGCGGCCTGGCTCAGCTGCCAGGCGGTAGTACCGCTCCTCTGCGGTAGTACTGTATCAGATTTTTGCTTCGTCCATTTTCCAGCGGAAGTAGGCATGGATGTATGTTTATCCGCGCTCTTCCCAGGCTAGGGGTTTCCTGCCTTGCGGTAGTACCGTCCTCAGCCCTTGTGCTTCAGGTATGCCCTAGCTACTGCTGCTGCTGCTGCGGTAGTACCGCGGTTCCTCATGGTAGTACCGCATGGCCTTGCGGTAGTACCGCTTGTCAGGAGCGGAAGTACTGCATGGCCTTGCGGTAGTACCACTGGTCTGGGGCGGTAGTACCGCTGGTCGCGGTCTGGTAGGTGGATAACGGTTGGATTTTTGTCCTAAGTTGTAAAAGGGGTGTCTTCTTCCTCTAGTTGACTACCTCTTCCAACCCTAAGCTCCATTGTTGCTCCAAGCTCCATTTTCGCACGATCTCACTCCCTAGCCAATCAAACTTGTTGATTTGCTCGGGAGTGGTTGAGAAGGCCCCGATCTACACTTCCACCAAGACAAATTTGATTCCCCCCACTAATCCCTTGCGGATCTTGTTACTCTTGGGTGTTTGAGCACCCTAGACGGTCGAGGTCACCGCGGAGCCATAGTCCATTGTGGTGAAGCTTCGTGGTGTCATTGGGAGCCTTCAATTGAGTTGTGGAGTTTGCCCCAACCTTGTTTGTAAAGGTTCGATCGCCGCCCCCAAGAGCACCAATAGTGGAATCACGGCATCTCGCATTGTGTGAGGGCGTGAGGAGAATACGGTGGCCCTAGTGGCTTCTTGGGGAGCATTGTGCCTCCACACCGCTCCAACGGAGTCGTACTTCCCCTCAAAGGGAAGGAACTTCGGTAACACATCCTCGTCTCCACCGGCTCCACTCTTGGTTATCTCATGCCTTTACTTGTGCAAACTTATTTGTGATATATCTCTTGCTTGCTTGTGTACTTATCTTTGTTGCATCATATAGGTTGCTCACTTAGTTGCATATCTAGACAACCTACTTTGATGCAAAGTTTAAATTGTTAAAGAAAAGCTAAAAATTGTTAGTTGCCTATTCACCCCCCTCTAGTCAACTATATCGATCCTTTCAATTGGTATCACAGCCTCGTCTCTTTATTAAGGACTTTACCGTCCGAAGAGTATGGTTGACGTCGTAGAAGGTGAGGAGGAGCACTCCGGTGCAAATCCGGTATCTTCTACGGGAGATGGGGGAACCGCGCTCTCTCGTGAGGAGTTCAATGTGGCGTTGGACACATTGAAAACCTCCATGACGACCGAGGTCAAAAACATGTTTAAAGATTTCTTAGAAGAGTTTAAACTTTCCACCGCACCGTTGAAAGTGGGTGATCCCGCCAACAAGGTGACGGATGCTACCTCCGACAAGGGGGAAGCTACTAGCGAGAAAGCCCTTCCTACTAGTGGTAAGAGTGGCACCGACATCTTTGCCCATGTGGAACCTCCACTTGTCTATGGTGGACCTCTCCCTTCCACTCATTTGAATCATGCCGGGCCGGCCCCTAAGATTGAGAAGAATGTTGAATTTGACTCTTGGGTCTACCGTTTTAAGCGTCATTTAAATCATGTGAACACTAACCTTTGGAGAATCATTGAAGAAGGTTTCTATCCGCATGACCGAAGCAACTTCACTCCTAGAGAAGCCGTGGATAATCAATTCAATGAGAATGCTCTCTTCATCATTCAAGAAGCTATCCCACCCGAAGACCTTCTTCATCTCCGGCCTTACTCCTTGGCCAAAGATGCTTGGCGCCAAGTGGTTTCCCTCTACCGGGGAAGCACAAGCATTCAACGCTCCAACTATGAAGTGGTGCAAGATGAAGCCGATGAGTTTGCAATGAAAGAAGATGAAGAACCTCGTGAGCTCTATCGGAGGGTAACCAAACTCGCGGTCTCGCTCCGAGATCATGGAAGCAAGGACACGGATGACAATTGGATCAAACGCAAATTCCTCAAGGCAATGATGCCCTACCACAAAGCCATGTCCTTTGTCATTCGTCAAAGGCCGGACTTCCACACCTTGTCCTCAAGTGATGTGTTGGATGAGTTCATTGCTATGAGCATTGAGGGAGTCCTGGATTAGGGGGTCTCCGGACAGCCGGACTATATCCTTTGGCCGGATTGTTGGACTATGAAGATACGAGATTGAAGACTTTGTCCTGTGTCCGGATGGGACTCTACTTGGCGTGGAAGGCAAGCTAGGCAATACGGATATGTATATCTCCTCCTTTGTAACCGACCTTGTGTAACCCTAGCCCCCTCCGGTGTCTATATAAACTGGAGGGTTTTAGTCCGTAGGACAACATACAATCATACCATAGGCTAGCTTTTAGGGTTTAGTCTCTCCGATCTCGTGGTAGATCAACTCTTGTACTACTCATATTATCAAGAATAATCAAGCAGGACGTAGGGTTTTACCTCCATCAAGAGGGCCCGAACCTGGGTAAAACATCGTGTCCCCTGCCTCCTGTTACCATCCGCCTTAGACGCACAGTTCGGGACCCCCTACCCGAGATCCGCCGGTTTTGACACCGACATTGGTGCTTTCATTGAGAGTTCCTCTGTGTCATCGCCGTTAGGCCTGATGGCTCCTTCGATCATCGATAGTGATGCAGTCCAGGATGAGACTTTTCTCCCAGGACATATCTTTGTATTTGGCGACTTCGCACTGCGGGCCAACTCGCTTGGCCATCTGGAGCAGATTGAGAGTTACGCCCCTGGCCACCAGGTCAGGTTTGGAAGCTTAAACTACACGGCCGACGTCCGCAGAGACTTGATCTTCGACGGATTCGAGCCCCTACCGAGTGCACCGCACGGTCACGATGAGCATGATTTAGCTCTACCATCGGACAGTGTTCAGGAGAACGCACCGGCAACCGCTCCGACCCTCAATTTGGAGCCAATTGCGCCATCCATGGACGGGCGGATAGACCCCGCCACGGAGGCCGTATTCTCAGCGGCGATCGAGCCGAGGATTGACCTTACCCTCCACGGGAGCCGTGACGCCGAACTACCGGATTCTTCCCCGGTCACGGACTCCGAACCGCCTGCGCCCGTGCCTGTCGAATCCGATTGGGCGCCGATCATGGAGTTCACCTCCGCGGATATCTTTCAGCACTCGCCTTTCAGCGACATACTGAACTCATTAAGGTCTCTCTCCCTATCAAGAGAGTCCTGGCCGAACTATGTTCGGCAGGATTGGGATGCGGATGACGAAGAAATTCACCGCCCACCCACCACCCACTTAGTAGCCACTGTCGACAATTTGACCGACATGCTCGACTTTGACTCCGAAGACATCGACGGTATGGACGACGATGCGGGAGACGAAGAGGAACCACTGCCCACATGGCACTCGACAACCACCTCATCATATGATATATACATGGTGGACACACCCAAAGAAGGTAATGGCGACGAGACAGCGGAGGATAACCCCTCCAAGAAGCAACCGAAGCGCCGACGTCAGCGGCGCCGCTCTAAGTCTCGCCAAAGCAAAAGCAGTGACACCGGCACAGGAGATAATAGCACTCCGGACAGTGCCGAAGACGACAACAATCCCCTCTAGCAAGATTTAGAGCAGGAGGATGGAGAAGCCAGCCCTCTCGAGAGAGCGCCAGATGGAGAGGCGGAGGATGACAATTACATGCCTCCCTCCGAAGACGAGGCAAGCCTCGACGATGACGAATTTGTCGTGCCTAAGGATCCCGTCAAGCAAGAGCGTACTACAACTATAGAGAACGATGCTACTGTATGATGCCGCCACATCACGTATATCCAAAGCTGTGCCACCTTTTTTTTTTTCTCAAAGAGCGTGTTGGAGCCCGTGCAAGAACCACACAAGTTGCACGTACACATAACACATCTACTAGTAATAAATTCTAAATGACAAATGCCAGTATGCCACACAAGTTCATCTCCAATTCATGTGATAAATTTGTGCACGACTAGTCTACATATATTCACAGCGCTACCGTTCACAATTACCGTACTCCACTTACTCATTATAGATGGGCTACATGTCCTCCTCCAGGTTCCAGTCCCAGGTGTTCTTCATGGATGACACGATCCATAGCGGTGGGCAACGGGAATCATTGTCGCAGCTTTCTAGTCCGGTTCCACACGATGGAGACTCATCCAAGCTGAAGCGGCATAAATCAGGGATAGCGTGTCCCAGCATGTTGTTCATCCGGCGGTGTGCACTGAAGACACAACCATGCTTCATGAACGGCAAGCCTTCTGTGTCGTGCACGGAAGGTGGCATCCGCTTCACAATGGGGTAGCTGTCCCCGATGAAAAGCGAGTACTCTCCAAGACTGTTCCTCGGCACCGACGTAGCATCACGGGGGTCGAACTCGGCGCCGTTCATCTGGTACACGCGGCATCCCGGATCTGGACACATGGTGACGTACATAGTCAAGGTCCATGCATAATAATGTTGTGCTCAAATATGGCGGTCAGTAATACTGTGCAGCAAATAGTACTACTCCGGTATAGAGGAAGTAAAATAACCGGCTTATTATATATAGCCACTCTTTTGGCTACATGGATGAGATAGTAAGACATGGAAAAACAAAAATGGTGGCAGCTAGTGGGTTCAAGTCTTCAAGGGCCTAGCTAGCTATACGCGTCCTCCAAGGTAAAAAGTACTCCTGCTAGCACTACAAAGTATACTACTAGTACAACAATGAAAGAGAAGGCGAGAGGGTTAAAAAATGGAATACCTGGGTAGATGGTAACGGTCCGATCATGGTAGATTGTGTGACCATGTTGCACATCAGTGGTACCATGGGTAACGACTTCTAAAATAGTTGATCCCAATATGCTAAAGTCAGCTACAAGGTTCCAGGTTAGACCGAATCGCGGATGAAAATGCACATCCAGGATCGGCGATCTTATTTTGATCGGGGGATGACTGGTCCCTGCAAAATAATGGAGTACCGTTAGGGATGCAAATGATGGTTTGTGCATTCGTTTGTAATCTCCCGTACTGTAGGATGGCAACCAGATGAAACAAGTCCCCTGGCTTGTCACCGCGAAGATGCAACCTAGATGGCGCACGACGTCTTCGAACGTGTAGGGGTACAAATCTGCCGCCGCCAACATGCGCCAGCCTCTGCCGTTACTGCCTCTTGCATTGATGGAAATCCTTATGTCAAACACCGCGATGAGATAGTAATCGTCATAGCCGCGTCGCTTTGTCGGCGGGTCCGCAATTGCTATCTTCTTCAATCTCATGTAGGCATCATCATACGTATTCAAGCCCAGCCAGTCCGGAAGGCCGATCCCAATGGTGGAGAAGGGGTCTACTGGAACGGCCGCACTGCTGTGGATGTTATGCAAAATGATGGTGGTATCCGGCCGGAGGTATGCAAGCCAATCTTCATTGGCACCGACCCAGACCTATATATAAGACGGTGGGCAACGGAGAAATTACGGGATGGAAATGGAATAACTAAGTACTACATGATCAAACTCCATTACTGACCTGCTCATCGGACAAAATTCGACTACCTCTCAACGTCGGCAACTCTAGCAGAGTCAACGTGC
Organism: Triticum urartu; assembly: GCF_003073215.2. Lineage (NCBI taxonomy): Eukaryota > Viridiplantae > Streptophyta > Magnoliopsida > Poales > Poaceae > Triticum > Triticum urartu. The sequence goes on along the minus strand of NC_053028.1, from coordinate 74,042,981 downwards.
AACCATGGCCAGGGAGCGGTGGACTGTTCGAAGGATTGTCCCATAGAAGAACCTTCTCCTCGAGGACGCATGGAAGACCAACAATCATGGCCTTTTCCCAAGCCTGTTTAAGCAGCGTCTTGGAAAAGTTGGTACAGGAAGCACCGAGTCTTGCGGCGGTTAGGACGTCGGAGCGGCGTGTGATTTCTCGATCGTCGTCCAAGGTCTCCCAGCCTCGACGAGGAGGAGAACCGCCTGGCGAATCCATGGGAGCAGCGACGAACTGCCTTCTCTTCGGGGGGAGGGGAACTGGCGAGGAGGAGATAAGAGCGTAGTAACCGCAGGGCCTCATCCCTTCCAACTGTAGATCGTTCCTCAGTGAAGGGGTGAGGCTATTATTTACTACTAGTACTAGCATTATGGAACGTTATGGGATTGCATTATACTGTAAATAATAGCACTAGTAAGAAAATTTTGGCACCAGGTAGTAGTTTTTGGCGTGGATTAAGAAATTTTGGGTATGTTTTTGCCATTTTTGGTACACGCCAACTAGTGTCAAAAAACATCTTACATTATGTGACGGAGGAGTACGTACTCGTACTGTAGTAGTACTAGTACTACTTTTCTCAACTAGTAGTGCGATGTACTGTACTTCTAGTCTAGTCTAGCATAGTGCATCCGTTTTGAACTCTTGAATCTCAGGGCCAAGGAGCTACAGTTGGAAGTGGAGGGTACTACTGTTCTCTAGAACCATTGTTGTACTATCAATGCAGGGGAAGTACACCTGCATAGTGGCCTAGTGGGTACTCTCGGTGCTCTATTCAGCCGCTCCTCTCACGTAGCTGGCCTACTCAGCCGCTTCTCTCATGCACATACTAGCAGCCTGTTTATCAGCGACGGTTACTGCGGGGGCAGAACATTTGAGTTATTTGATACAGCAAGACTAGGCTTTTCGCTTCCATTTGTGGAGGTGTAATGGATCTCGTCGAACTTTGTTAGTAGTTCCTTCTTTATGAATGAGATGAAGCAAAGCTTTTGCCTCCGTTTCAAAAAAAACACGTCAAGAGGAATTTCTTTTATAGTAGAGCCGATAATGGAGTGAAGTCCACGCGTGCAATGCCACAAGCTACAGAGTAGTAGTAGAGCACTCTACGTACATATCCATATTGCACAGTTCCCAATGCCCCGCCAAGCTTTTCCGGCTCCTCGGGCTTAATTGGGAGGCGCTAGTTTAAATATGCTACTAGCTGATGAGGAAGCTGCAAGCGATGTGCGGCTAGGGCGAGCACGCGAGCCACAGGATGCTGGGAAGGAAAACCCGTTCACGTGGCTAGGTTGTCCAGTGCACCCAGATTGTGGGGCCGCACATCCGTTTGACTTCAAAACTCAAACTAACCGTGTAAAATATTGGCTCACAGCGAAGTGTAGTAGCACTATTTTAAAAAAAGGCCGTCGTGCGTTCGGCCGGGATCGAACCCACAAAACGAGGTATACACTCCCGCGACCACTAGTAGTACTCGTTGGAGTACAACGCAACCTAGAATCGCCTTTTGTCGCTAGTAGTACGTACATTGTTCCTTACAAGAAACCCCTAAGAGCATGGTTAATAGTATAGCCAGCTGCTGACTATAAGCCAGTGCCATGTCGTCTACAACCCATCTTATAGCCAACATGTACAATAATAGATCAAAAGAGTGTACTACTTTTTTATTATATAGCCCACTTCTCATTCTCACAAAGTGCCTGGGAGCACGTGCTAGAGCTGGCTCTTCATGAAGAGGTCGCTTACCTTCTCTCTCCTCTTCTCTTTCCTCCAACTAAGCAGAAATATACTAGTTTATTTCTTATAGCCCGCTGACTCAACTCTACTGTACTTGCTCTAATAATGCAAAAAACCACTAAAATGCCAAGAAACTACTACCACTTGCATACGTGGCAGACTTAAGATAAGACTACCTTATCAACCATTGTACATGCTCTTACCAACAAAAATCCTCGAGTGACCTCCTACCTCCGGCTCGTCCACCTAGTCATCCTCGGCCATGGGACACAGCTACCGCCGCCGGCAGAAGGCGAGGTCAAAACCGCCGGCGGTGCGGAGCCCATGTTGCGGCAGCCCGGATGCCAACTCCGTCCGGCGCTCGCGGCCGCTAGCTAGCCAAGATAGCTCCGTCCAGCTGCTTGTTTGCAAGGTTTGCTAGCTAGATTGGCACGGCAGCACGGCGGCTTGCTCGCGCGCGCCGCGCTAAGGCCAGCCATCTGGCTCGAGCGAAGGCCAGCGCGGCGGCTTGCTCGCTCGTGAGTAACGCTCGGGCCAGCCTGCCAACCTGTGCGGAGGCCAGCGCGGCGTCCGGCCCGTCCGGCGGAGCGGCGGCCAACTCGCTCATCACCGGTGCCACCGACGAACACGCATCAGTACTGTTTGAAATAATATTCAGGAAAAATAATGATTTGAGGGGGAATAATAGGATAGAAGGTCAGATGTGGGTCCCTCGTGTCAACGGTCAAACAAAATGTGTTGGTTTAAGCTGCCTCATCAGCACGGATGTGTGGTCCAACCCTGTCATAAATGGGTTTAAACGAACCTAATCGGTAGGAGTACTAGGTAGTTTTTGGCGTGGATTAAGAAATTTTGGGTATGTTTTTGCTATTTTTTGTACAATAGATTCTTCCTAGGGCTGGTTGAAAGTGGTAGCTTTTTGTTAAATACTCTACATATTGTAAATAGGAGTGA